>NW_020226353.1:20509-61607 GCF_003070985.1 Temnothorax curvispinosus | reverse complement strand
GAAAATAGCCTTACTTTTTCGTGCTCTACTGTGGTTTCCCCCCTTAAACCTTTTACATTCCCTACAGTAATCATTTTACGTAGGTCGTAACACAAGACCGCGCTTCTTACTACGATGAGAAATCGATTCAATTCACGACAGTTTCGTTAATATTAACTATTAACAGTAAAGAACTAAAATTACAACACAATACTAATATATCATAAAGGCACATAACAGAATAATTTCGAGCAAGTACCTTTATTCCTTCTATTTTTTCTGACATCTACGGCGTAAAACTCCGCGCGTAAATACCGGAGTTACCCTATTTCTATTTCTTATTTAATAAAAGTACGTAAAAATTACTAATGGAATGTAATACAACTATATTTTATCGATTTAAGCGCGATAATCACAATTTTCGTAATAACGATAATAACAATTTTCGTAATATATCTATTCCTTGTTGATGATCAAAAGTGTTCGAGAAAAAGTGTTCTAAAGACGATAATTTATGAAAATAATTCTGTGCTCCACAATCACTGCCATCATCAGGGGTCTGACTCATATTAATATCATTACCGTCTGACATTTTAATACCAGATTTAAATATTATATAAGATCTTATCGCACTTGGCTTGTACAGAGCATAAGCATGTAAAACCTTGTAATATCTGGCATAACTTAACTAAGAGCCTCGTGTTTCAACTTTGCGAAATACTCACCGAGTGAACGCATCACTCGCAGCCGTCTTTAGGTAGCTCGTGCGAGCCTGTTTGATGCTACCCGGTGAACTTTACGATATCAGCCTTGGGATGCTTTTGGAACGGGCGATCGGATCGGGAGTCAAGGACGTCGATAGCAGTATGAGCGGAAATCGAGCAGAGAGAGGAAGAGCAAGAGAGAGACAGACAGAGAGAGCGAATGCGATTCGCAGAAAGTGACTCGCAATGAGTCAGGGTGCGCGCGTGAGAAAGACAGAAAGAGACGAGGGCTGAGTCAAAGGTAACTGTAGGTTGGGTGGGTGCATGGGATGGGATGATATCGGGTTAGGTTGGTGGTCGACGGGGCTCGCCTTGGTCTGGCACCGCTAGTCCTTCCCGTATTGATCGCGTGCTCCTTTCCTCCCTTAGATACCACGTCGACCCTCTCTTAAGCCTTATGTATGGCCCGGGTACGCTCCTACCTTAAGCTCGATCTTAGACCGAGGCGTTCACAGGCGGATCCGCACCGATTGGGGGTTAAAATCAAGAGTTGAAATCTATATAAATCTGTGGTTAGCTTAGCATCTCGATGTCTCGCACGCGTAGGTAAGATTTTATTCAGATACGTTTAGTGATTTTGGAAATACGACGATCGATATAAAACGTGTTTCCCCGTACTCGACGAAATTTCGTCGATAAAATTTGGGGGCCGTAGCTTTCTAGTTTATTTTACTTTATTGTATAGCAACTTTTCGGAAACGTAAGTAAAATTGTATTTCGGTATATCTTATTATTGAAAAATATTTGCTTTGAGATTTATAAAGTTGACTAGATTTTTAGAAGGTTAAAAGTTATGATATTCCCGTATTTCTTTCATTTTATTGTTCACCGTTGCATCAACGCTAATAAAAATACCATACGGATGTATTAAAATTCCGATCTTTCTTATTATTATATAAAATAATTCTTATCATTATTTGTTTTACACGCATAAAATAAACCGAAATCATTAACCAATTAGGACCAGATAATAAAATTATCTTGCGAATCTTGCGATATCGATGGATAATCCGACGTGTCATAAAAAATAGTTACTACTGTTATTATTTCTAAGTCTATCTCTCTAAATTTTTTGGAGTGGAATCTCACTCCAAAAGAGTGAGATCCCACTCTTACGAATAATGAAAATACTGCCAGTCTAAATAGAGCGAATTTTCACTTTGCGAAAGAGTGCTTATTCACTTTTTACTTGGAGTGATTGTTCAACTCTGGAAAGAGTGACATGTTTCACTGAATAATTATTCATCCGACATAATAAAAAAAATTATTTATTTCGAAATTTTATTACTATTTTTTAACTAAATTTGTTTCTTAAGATGCAGTCTATGATTATAAATATTTTCTCGTAATTGAAAAACACACTTACTCTCTAAATTTCTTGGAGTGGAATCTTAATCTAAAAGAGTGAGATCCCATTCTTACGAATAATGAAAATACTGCCAGTCTAAATAGAGCGAATTTTCACTTTGCGAAAGAGTACTTATTCACTTTTTACTTGGAGTGATTGTTCAACTCTGGAAAGAGTGACATGTTTTACTGAATAATTATTCACCCGACATAATAAAAAAAATTATTTATTTCGAAATTTTATTACTATTTTTTAACTAAATTTGTTTCTTAAGATGCAGTCTATGATTATAAATATTTTCTCGTATTTAAAAACACACTTACCTTGGTGGGATTCGAACTCGGGACCTCGGGACCTCTGGATCGTGAACCAACTGCCTTACGTGGTAGACTACTTCTTAATTTGATATAAGTGTTATATATAATCTACACATGTCACAACCAGCACAAATATATAATTTTTCAAAAATTATTTTAAGAAACAAATTCAGTTTAAAAAGAGTAATAAAATTTTGAATTGGATATATGATATTATATTTCTTAATGTCGGGTGAATGTCAGAAACCAGTGCCGGATCATTATGAAATTTTGTGTTCGTAAATATATTCATAAATAATCGGGGCCTTATGTTATGTAAGGCCATCCCTAACAAATTTCTACACGGGAACAATTGAACACGCGGGAAGCGGGAAGCGGGAAGCGGGAAGACGATTTTACTTCAAGTTGGAGTGAAGTTTGGAGTGATAACTTCACTCGAAGCGGGAAGTGGGAAAGGCGATTTCACTTTAAGTTGGAGTGAACTTTGGAGTGACAACTTCACTCTAACGACTTCACTTTAAAATCAGAGTGAAACTCAACTCTTTTTACCTTAGAGTGAATAAATTCACTCTATTGGAGCGAATATTCACTCTTTTTGAGTGAACTGGTCAGTAACTCCATGTTTAGAGTGAAAATTTCACTTCAAAAAATTTAGAGAGATCGCAATATGAATTTCATTCAATCAAACGTTTGTTCCTAAAAAATTGTTGCATGCGTCCACGATTCAATTATACAACAATTGCTTGCATTATATTTTCCAGAAAAAGAGAGAGAGAGAGAGAGAGAAGTGTAGTCACGTTTACCATCTGATAACACGGTTTTGTTTGTAGTTACAGTTACAAGATGGTTGCCGGTATATGCATATTCGCGATCGTGCAATTTGAGGAAGGGGAGATATTTACCTCGTCGTTTAACGGTCCTAACAGGATACGATGCCGAAGAGCTTAATTAACGGAGGGTCCGAAGGGCGTCCGTCACGCGCTCTGGACGTGTAAGAGCGACCAATGAATTACAAGCCGGGTGAATTTACAAAGTTATCGTCCCGTTTTGGAGTGCGTGCCGTGACGAACCCTCTTGCGCTTATCGTACGCATGAACGATGGCGAAGCTGCAGCAGATGATGATGAGCTGTCGCAGCCGACGGACATAGGTTTTCGGAAACGAACGTTTATATGCGCACAGCGTCTCTGAAAATATCTTTCAACGAAACGCATTTCCGCTACCAAAAGTCGGAGATTTTATATCTGTATATCTTTAGGAGGATTTAAATTTCCGATGAACACTGTTAAATTCGTAGGGTCAAATTATATACTCAATTTGAGTCATTTTTAACTATTTCTATAGGTCGTCTCTCTCACTGCTCCTATACTCAATATGTTAATTTAACTAAAATAATGTTAATTTAACTAAACCAATAGAGTTAAAATATTACAATTTTGAGTTAAAATAATAATTTTCGACAAATATACTAATAATTAAAAATAACAAAATGTTATTTAACTCAAGTATTGGTTTAAATTTCATCTTTTTATATTTAACGGTGAATAAGATTTTACTTGTCTATTTGCGTCTTCAAAGTTTGATTTGATGGACTTTTTCTTAATATATGGTAGCAACGTAAATTGTTAGTGTTGCCACCCGACTACTTAGCTCCTTCGAACCGAGCTAAACGGTAGCTAGGTATATAGGCCAGTCATATTAGACTAATTTAGGGAGGTAACCTTCCAATCACTCTTTTCAGGTTGCAACCACCATGAATCGCTTTGATTTAAGGTGCTGTAAGTGGGAGTAATTTTGCTTTGCATAATTAATGTGCATTAAAAAGTTATTAACAATATTATCAACAAAAAACGCGATTTTTTTTATTTTTTCTCAAATATCTCGAAAACTAAGCAAGATAGGGTAACTAACTATACGTACCTTTTTTGTAGAGCGTAAAATTATCTACAATAATGACCTGAACAACATTTATCGTCAAGTCAGTCGTTTAGCTTGCACGCGCCGTCAAAGTCCGAGACTTGGATCTCGAACACCCTCGATTTCATCGTTTTTTGATGTTGCGTCGGTGATTTTTTTCAGTCATTTAAAATGGAATTAAAAATTCCCAAAAAATCACACATCATCTGAGAACTACAAAAAATACTTTTCAGGGTGTAACCGATTTTTTAGACCCTTTTTCTTTAGTTTGTAGCTATGTAAGCAAAAAATTTTGATTTTTTAGACTACTCTTAGTTTTTCGCTGTTTTCAGGCCTTATAATTTATTTGAGACGAATTTTATCGTATGCATTTTGTTGTGGACGAAATTTGCAACAAAAAAGGACCCTTGTATTTTTTTCGTACGACAAACGCTGATTTTTTTATTGACGCGCAAAGTCATCCAATATTGCGTACAGGTCGGATAACGCTTGTTTTACACTAAAATAATTATTTTTTATTAAAATTTACGTAATTTTTCGCATTATTATTGAACCATATTGCAAAGCCGTTTTCAACACATTCTCTCATTTTTACTTATTTATTAACAAATTGTTTACTTAAAAATTATTATAAACAATTAGAAAAACATATTATATTCGTTGTACTCGTCGTCTCATTTCAACTCGAAAAATGTTTTTAAAAAATTTATTTACATTATTTATAACATTTATTCAAACAGACAGTGCAACTATTGACTATTTTCCACACCACCTCTGAGGTAAAGTCAATGGTGCGTTTTTTTTCTGTGGTTTCCCCAGTAGACCTAATCCACAAGCATTGAAAATATGTTCTTTTGATGTGATAATTATTTGGATATTCTTTGGATACACTAAAACTATCCAACACGCAGATGTTGATAAAAATTAACATCCGCGTCTTGAATAATTATTTCAATCCTCAGTATCCATAGGCTCAGCTTGAATTACAATATCTTCTATGTCACTTTCATCCTTTTCTGTCTTGTTTTGCTCAACTTCTTGATTTTGAAAGGACATAGAAAGGACATATCTTCAATGCTTGTGGATTAGGCCTACTGAGAAAACTACAAAAAAACGCACCATTGGCTCAGAGATGGTGTGAAAAATAGTCAATAGATGCACTGTATGTTTGAATAAATGTTATAAATAATGTGAATAAATTTTTTAAAAACATTTTTTGAGTTGAAATGAGACGACGAGTAGGTACAACGAATATAATATGTTTTTCTAATTGTTTATAATAATTTTTAAGTAAACCATTTGTTAATAAATAAGTAAACATGAGAGAATGTGTTGAAAACGGCTTTGCAATATGGTTCAATAATAATGCGAAAAATTACGTAAATTTTAATAAAAAATAATTATTTTAGTGTAAAACAAGCGTTATCCGATATGCACAATATTAGATAACTTTGCGCGTCAATAAAAAAATCAGCGTTCGTCGTACGAAGAAAATACAAGGGTCCTTTTTTGTTGCAAATTTCATCCACAACAAGATGCATATGATAAAATTCGTCTCAAATAAATTCTAAGGTCTGAAAACAGCGAAAAACTAAGAGTAGTCCAAAAAATCAAAATTTTTTGCTTACATAGCTACAAACTAAAGAAAAAGGGTCTAAAAAATCGGTTACACCCTGAAAAGTATTCTTTGTGGTTCTCAGATGATGTGTGATTTTTTGAGAATTTTTAATTTCATTTTAAATGACTGAAAAAAATCACCGACGCAACATCAAAAAAACGATGAAATCGAAGGTTTTCGAGATCCGAGTCTCGGACTTTGACGGCGCGTGCAAGCTAAACGACTGACTTGACGATAAATGTTGTTCAGATCATTATTGTAGATAATTTTACGCTCTACAAAAAAGGTACGTATAGTTAGTTACCCTATCTTGCTTAGTTTTCGAGATAATTAAGAAAAAATAAAAAAAAAGCGTTTTTTGTTGATAATATTGTTAATAACTTTTTAATGCGCATTAATTATGCGAAGCAAAATTAATCCCACTTACAGCACCTTAAATCAAAGCGATTCATGGTGGTTGCAACCTGAAAAGAGTAATTGGAAGGTTCGATGTCTAATATGACTGGCCTAATAGCTTTGGGGTATAACCACTGTGATCTACATTTTATCGGAATCATTGCTAAGCGCGGTTGACAGCGTCGGCGAAATTCCACGACGGATCGGCATTAGCGCGCTGATCCAGTTTCGTCGTCGGGTCGGTCGCGTGCTCGCCCGCGACGCAATTAGTCGCCCGATAACGGAACGGAGCGAGGTGGCCTAAACCGAGATAAAACCAAACCAGAAGAGAGAGAGAGAGAGAGAGAGAGAGAGAGAGAGAGAGGAAGGGGGAGGAGGAGGAAGAACACAGGCAGAAAACCAGGCTAATTCGGATGCGATTTCTTTTAATCGGCTAACCGAGAGCGGAGTAAGACGGTGTACGCGATCATAACGATAATAGCGCAACGAGCGCGGAGCAGCGAGCCGTATGACCCGTTGTTGCGTATGGAAATGAAAAGCCATGAAAATCCGCTCCGGCATGAACGCGGAACGCTCAGCCCGTATTTAGCGGCGACGGCTTATCTTCGACACCCTTATTGATCTCTAAACGCGAACGACTTCTCGCTTCTCTCTCTCTCTCTCTCTCTCTCTCTCTCTCTCTCTCTCTCTCTCTCTCTCTCTTTCTCTCTCTTTCACCGTAGGTATATGTATCTTTTTTCCCCGCGCCTCGTCTTGCGTCACGTGAATTCCATTCTATAATACTTTGTAGCTTAACAGCTGATTAAAGACACGCGTTTCGATTCTACCGCGGCAACTGAATTAAAATGCATGGCCCCGCAAGTTTTGCACTTTTGCGATATCGCATGTTTATCCTCTACACTGTGAGCCAGTGTCCAGCGCTTTTCCCGCGGAAAGAATTAATATGATCCCAGGTATCACGCTAAAAACAAATAAATAGTTATTTGTGTAACAAGTGCCGTAAGATGAAAATTTCCGGGTGCGGAGTTTACGCACGAGCCGAAGGCGAGGCCTGCGTAAACTCCGCACCCGGGAATTTTCATCTTCCAGCACGGCTTACACATCCTATTTTATGTTGCAAGTGCCTGGAAAGTGGTCTATCACACACGCGTAGCGTGCGTAATGGGGCACTTTCCATGCACGTGTTGCATAAAATATATATACTGCGTACACGCGTATCTGTAATCTAATATGTAATCTAATATGTTTCAGCAATGTAACTTATGACCATCGAAAACTTCGTTTCATGAATAAAATACTGGTACAATACCGCCCTTAATTGAAATAATCTAAATGCGTGACGATCTGCATTTTACTCTTTAACGATTTTACTTTCCCCATCTAATTTTATTACACGCCACGTGCGATATGATATGCGATGACTGTTGTTTCGCTCGCTCGAGATTGCTATAATATATTGTATAAATGCAAGACTGAAAAACTTTACGAAGTGTCTTTCTGAAGAATAATGCAGAAAAGCAACTCGTCGCGGCATTAAATTTGATATTAAATTCAGCATTACGGAAAACGCGCGGCGTTTCTCTCCGTGAGGAGGAGAAAGAGAGAAGAAAGGCAGGCGAAAAAGACACACACGTACGTGGTTTTCTATTTCTCGCGTGTGCCGCCCGGCGAATCAGTCGCGTGCCACTCGCGCGGGCTCACTCGCGTGTTTCGTCCAAGCGTGAACTTCTAATACCCCTTCATCCTCACCTTGACTCTCTCGCATTAGCGGGTCGCCAATAATACTTTACGCACGAAATCTTTCCATTTTCTTTCCTCATGCGAACCTCGGGAGTCACGGGCACGGACGGACGCGAGCCTCCGGAGCACGATCGGATACGCTGGTATGCATAGATTGCGGAATCTCGGCCGATCGCGCTCCCGAGTTCAAGAAACCGAAACGGCGTTCCTCGAATCGGCTTCAATAGACGTTCATGGGAAATTGCTGTGAAATTAATTGACACACGGTTGCGAATAAATTCGATTTTACATTTCGATTATACATTAATCTGAAAAATATCCTCCGAAGATCCTGAAGATATCCTGTCCTAAATTATTTCTATAAATGTTTATCTGTAAAAAAAAGGGATTTGTGCTAACGCGCATTGCGTTTGCAATGCAATTTACTTCAAGAGACGTATTGGTCACTTAAATATTACTCGTGTTTTTATTTTGGCATGAAACACATGGCAACTGGACAAAGCGAGTAAAGTATCATAATCGTGAAGACTCCGTCGGTCGATCGAGAAAACTCGATTACTTCCCCAAACAATGCAATTATAGTAGTAACGACGAACGAGTCTCGCGGGATGATGCCTTCCGCGGAATAGCTACGTCGGCCATTTCAAAGGGACGGGAAAAGGGGGGAAGTACACAGAAGAAAATCCTATTATAGCTCGTGTCCGTACGCGGAGTGGTACAGTGTGGGGTGAAGCAGAGAGGGTCGTGAGTTCGTGAGCCCCGAGGCTCACCCCCCCCTGCTCTCGCGCGCACATCCGTATTGACGCAACGCAGGAGCCCACCCTGCGGATTAACCAATCGAAACGCAGCATCCGCGCATGCGATCGCACGGAAACGCGTGCCATTTTGTATGCCACGCTATCGCGGGACGGAATCGGAGCGCCTGTTTCCGCGGTGAGAAAATGAAACCGAGAGTTTGACACAGTGACATATTTAATCATAAGGGCTGCGAAGGGTTGCACACTTGACGTGCGAATGAGTGACCGAGAAGAGAACGAGTCTTTATCTTTTTCATTAGATTTTCCGGTAAAGATATTTGCAATTAGACATTGCACTATTTCGCGTAAAATAATATTATAAATTCTTGTACAAAAAGTAGCAATGTTATAAAATTTTATACTTTGATCTAATTAGAAAAGAAGCTTATTTAATTACGTGTTTTTGATGTTTAAGTGTTTCTTACAAGAAGTATAACTTATCGTAGAAAGTTAGTACCTATAATATTGCTAGAAATAAAAATTGCAATTTCACCAATTATATTATTAAATGAGAGAGACGTGAGTTTTGTTTCAACTTGAAATGACAATATTTTTTTATCGTAACACCTTGTTTTATCCAAAGAGATCAATTCGAAATCTATTTACATCTCAATTTAAATTGTGCAATTACCATGATAATTATTTAACTTCCTTTCTGAAAAGTACAACCCTAAAGCCCGTGGCACATAGAAAAACTTAAGCAGTAAAACTCAAGCAGTAAGCAAATCAGCCAATCACGGTCAAGAACTTAAGGCACGGCCCTAAGCGGTAGCGAATCCATACCGTTGATTTCTTACTGTTTAAGTTTTACTGCTTAAGTTTTTCTATGTGCCAAGGCCCTTATTTTACCCTGGCAATAATGAGATATTACAAAGTCCGCGATCGTTCCTTGCGAGATTGTCAGAAGCTATGGATTAAGATTAAGAAGCCGCGAAATATCTGCAATTATCGTAAATTTACGAGCACGTATTGCATCGGCGAGAAAATCTCCGAAGATTTCCATCAAAAAAGAATTGTACACTACTACGATTTATGTATTAAAATTGCGAGACGAAAAGATAAGGATAGCACAGAGAGCAACCTGCTTTAAACAAAAAAAATAATTATTACAATCTATAAAACATTCTAAAACCTTAAATTCTTTTTACTATAATTTAACTATCTTTTTTATTTAAACTAGGTTTTGTCGAGGTTTGTCTTAGCGTCGTGGGAGGCTATTATTTGCACGTACGTCATCGTAATCGAGTATTCAATTAAAATAAAAATGTTGCAGTAAAAACTTTATCAAGAGAATAAATTAGTAAGCCTGCCAGATCGGGGTGCACCTTCTTCCTACGCTCAACCGATATCGGCGCCCTCCTCGCCATATTTCAGAACAATAAGTTTCCGCGGTCTGTGGCGTACCTGGCACCGCCGCCACGAAATAAAACAAAACAATACACATTTAGCTCGCGGAATACGGCGGAAAGCGGACGAGGCTTTAAATGGTTTCCTACCCCGCTTACGAACCGGCGGTAGGGCGGCGGGGCCGAGGACTGCTAAAACTGGAACAGATATTTTCGGCTTCGATGCGCCGGCATTCAGCTTCGTTGCGCCGAGGCGAGGGCTCGTTTGGTATTTGCCGGTATCGGGACCGCCGATAAATGGGAAAACTTTCCGCAGGCGGGGCGTTTTCAGAGCGCGTTCCCGGTGAGAAATAACGCGCTCGCCGCCCTCCGCTTTCCGAAAGGTAACGCACCCTTCCGTTTTCGTGCCGCCGCACTATTCTCTCTCGCGTGGCGGCTCGAAATTGCCTCTGTATTTCGGAAAGCTTAATCGTGTGTGCCACGCCGGATTACGTGATTTACTTGAATTATTCTTATCGGTATACCGGTAGCCTTTGTTCTCCAAGATTTACTCGCTTCAAAGTTTGCCCTTTTTCAGGAATTTCTACTATCATTGTGCTAGAAAAATTATTGGGCCATAATCAATTATCGAACAGATTCTCTTTTGCTCAGTACTTCATTTTAAATGCAACTTAATTGCATTTGATATTACCTTATAATAATTTGAAGATTTATAATCTGTAGATTCGACAGCGCAAGATATTGTTTTAAGGACATCTTATTTTTTGTTTCTTCAAGCTTTCATTAACTTCTATTAGATAAGTTTTGTTACACTTATTTTTTAATTGACATTATCACCTTTTTGTTATATTTATCGTGTTTGTGATATCAGTCGATTCTCAACTTCAATGTCTATTGGTTGAATATCGTGAAGGTATATTTTTATTTCCCTCTCGTGAGAGAGCTATGAGAATAACAGGTATTTTGGGCTTTGAGGTGAACACTCGAGTTGTGCAAGCTCGTTTGGTATTTGCTGGGTATCGAGTCGGCAGACAAATGAGAAAACTTTCCGGAACATTTCCGACCGATGCCGCTGCCGCCGCCGCAAAACGCTACAGGCTACCTTCGGTTTCGAAAAGGCAACGTACCCTTTCGTTCTCGTGCCGCCGCTCTATTCGCGCGGGGTGCGCTCCCGCGTACGCGTACGTCTAACAACGTCTGAACCTGTATTTTGCAGTGCCCCTAACTTATCCGCGCCACGAATTAGCCTCTTGAGCTTCGACCCGATGCAAACGGAGCAGTCTCAAGCCTGATTACGTTCAATTCCGGACGAGTTTACGTGTTTTAGTTTGAGAGACGATCGAGTCAGGCGGAATCAGTTCCGCCTATTATCGCGATTATTAGCAATATAATATTTTTACGAAATAAAAAAAGCGTATTAATGTTTGATTCCAAATTTATTAATTTGTATTAATACCGTTGCTCTCGCATACATTCGTAATTGAATTAATTAACAGATCGATTTTCTGTTCCAGGCACTGAACGGGTTCCTGCTAATACTGACTTGCGACGGGGAAGTGTTTTTCGCGACCCATAGCATAGAGAGTTATCTTGGCTTCCATCAGGTATGATTGAATTTATAATTTAGACAACTGTCATATCGATTTAGTAAAGAGAAGAGGAGACACAGATATACCGCATAAAAGAATCCTTAGATTTATATTCAGAATAATAAGCATACTGTAATACAATGTTATAAATTTATTCATATTTCTACATCTAAATTACTTAACATTTTCAAGCGGAATTCAATTTTCACACACAATTGTTAGTACAGATAATAATATAATTAAAATATATCGACTCTTCCAAAATACTGTTTCCGAAATCGAATGCCTTAAAAATATTTCCCCGTCAAAAAATTCTGTCAGAACTCGACGCGCAAATCTCTGCCGACGAATCCGATGGCTTTTAAAAAAATCACCTACGTGTATCTCAAAGGCAGAAATCGTCGACGTATTTATAGATCAAGGATGCTTGCGCATTTGTCCCCCCCAAGTCTCCCCCTTATTGCAAGGTAATTCTAGACATAATTCACCCTCGCTGTTAGTTTATGTTCAGTCAACGTGTGTCCACACCCAACACGCGGCAATCACGCCAACGCTGTCAAGTCAAGTTCACCGTACGTGTCACGTTTGCTCAAGGCATCATCCCTTTCGCGAGACAATGTACCCCATCCACCAGGACTGACGGCCGGCATGCATTTTTCAGTAGTAGCAGTAGGTCATCGACGCTGACGGACAACACGCTCGCGACGTTGCTCGGCTCGGCTTATTATTATAGTGATTGATTTTCTCTCTTTTGATGTTTGGACAGAAAAATCTCAATTCGTTGTCACGAGTTTGTTCGTGATAACTCATCGCTCGAAATCAGATTTGTAAATGTTTACCCATAATAATTTATTAATAATTAAAAAAATGGAGAACATAAGAACATTAAAGACGCTAAAGACGTTCCGAATGAATGCGACGGACGATAAAAATGTAAATCAAGTTATAACGCGCCTTATATAGGAATCGAGCCTGCTCTTGAAACGTCTTTTAATATTGCATGATTCGGCGAGTTCTTTTTACAACTCGATGCTGCACAAACGGCGATGTGCGCCAGATCTCAATTATCGCGATTTCAATTATCTTAATTCATTGCGAACGGAATCCGAGCCGGTACCGTAGGTATACATGCTGCCGTAGTCGCCGCGGATTTGCATATACGCGAGTACCTCGAATAAACGCGGAATTGTCGAATAACAAACGTTTATCGGGAGCGAGATGCCATCAGATCCGAATTCCGACAAAGTCCTTAATTAATTATGACACCGGATAATCGTGCCGGGCAGGACCTCGTTAAAGGCGACGTAACTCCGGCGATTTTATTCGATCGCCGCCGTCGGCGACGACGATCGGCCGATCGCGGGTATCGAGAGGGGATCGTCCCTCGGCTGGCGTTCCTCGGTATATGGCGAATGGATCCGCGCGCGGTGTGGGAACCACGGAACATCCGATCCCGATTCGACCGTGCAGACCGAATCTAATTGCGCGGCCACGATCCACACTGTTGCACATTCGATTGCTACCGGCGTTCCCGCGCGCGCACGATCATTTGAATACTTCGAGCTCCCGCTCGAACACCGAGGTTTCCCCTTAATGATAAAGCGGCTGTGTGTAACCACAGCCCCAGCGTGGGCTATTGGTTCCACGCGAGAGAATTGTGTACACAGTGTAGAAACAGATTTTACGCTATATTCATGCCGATACATCGGCGCGCTCTCAACGGCACGTCCATCCGTCGCGTTTCGATCGTTTCGAAATCGCCGAGATTTAATGACGGCGTGAGGTGTCGATGGATCTTTAATTTCTCAAACTCGCCAAATCGTCGGCGCGGTCGAAACGTATGAAATCGGTCGCATGAGTACTCCTTACTGCTGCGTGTCTCCGCATCGAAACTATAAGAGATAAGAATGATAAATAATTGACCAATGTGTGTTTAAACATAATTTATTGACAAATCAGAAACTTAACTTCGCCAGTAAATAATTAATAAAAATGGCTTTCACTCGATCCAGCTACATGCATTTATCAATTGTAACATTGGTTGTGGTTCTTTTTTGTGTAAATCTTTCAATCACTATGTGAATGTTACAATTAATAAATATGGCTGGTTGGGTCGAGTAAAAATCATTTTTTATAATTTTTTACCAATTTAATTATAAATATGATTGAAGAATCATAGAAAAGAAAATTAATTTTCTTTATATATGCAGCATTTTATAAATACGCTATAAAAATTTTATTTTATAATTTGAGTTCTGGAATCTATAGATTCCAGATGGACGGAAGACGCGTGAGACGTTTGAGACAGGGCATACATTACGTTCTCCGTATTTCAAGAAAAAATAAATTCGATCGCGTTATCGTCGGCCGTCCACGCGAGAGCGCATTAAAGAATCATCCATCTATACGGGGGATAGGTGCTCGACTACCCGGCATAATACCGTCACTCGAGCCCCTTCGGTACACACCGAGAGAGGGACCCCGGGCACGCACGCGAGTGCAATGTGCATACATTGTAAAAAATGACGGATGATGATTTCCCGAGCCGATGACTCTCTATACGGGGCGCACGCGAACGCCGTTGAGTATGAATTGCAGAAAATAGCGGACGATGATTTTCTGACTCGATGACCGCATATCCGAGACAACAAAAAAAAAGAACCAAGAAGCGGTTTGTTATATATGAACGCGTTCTAGATTTCCTCCTAAATACCCCTCACGATATGCGCACATATGCGCGTATGTATGCGTTCGAAATCACCGAACGGAAATCATCCACCCCGGTTTCGTTGGGAATGACGGAAGTCATTCAACTTCTTGCAGAAATCCGCGCGAATGTGATTGTGGGAAAAAAGTGCGCTACAGTTTTATATTGCTTTAAGATGTATGAAAAAAAATTTATATATTGATAGAAATTAATCTATCTTTTAATTTCACATATCAGATTATTATTATTATTACTTTCTGCTATTTATGGCCAATTTTTATAAAATAAATGCGATGGTGTATATTAACAGAAAAAATTATAATTTGAAGACATATTAGATAAAGTTTATTAACTAGAAACGTGTCATAAGTATGTGCTAAAAAATAGTTAACAAAATATGCTTTATAAAAAATAATATTTATAATATAATTCAGCTTCATCAAATATTGTACTTTTACATCAATTTAATAATTAATACTACATTTTATCTTCTTTCTAATGTATTTAAACCTTATCTTAATCGTTATAATAAGTTTACTTTATATATTCAAAACTAATGCTATATTTCGACTTGAAAATAGAAAAGCGGGGATGAATCTTACGATATAATTCGTCTTCTTATCCACAGAATCGCACCGGTAGTTCAATTCTCATGATTTATTGATTATTCACGCGCACTCGTGTTTTACGTTTCTTACCTTCGTGGCGCAGATTTTCTGATAATCGTGATAGTATTTTACAACGTTGTTCGTAAACGGATCTTACGGAACACGCGTTGGAAATTATATTGAAAGGCCTTTCATTCGTATTCTTTAACAAGCTCGAATTATTACGCCAACTTTCGTGTGCACGAGTATCCATTGAGACGTAACAATGCACGCAACGGTACCGTATATACGTACAATATATTGAGAAAAACAAGGACGATGACTTCGCACGAAGCTACGCGTTCGAGGAAAATGGTCGTCTCGTTATACGATTTTTCTTCTGTTTTTTTCTCTTTATCTTCGATTGTAGTACGATTGTGTCTTCAATCACGGTGTTTGCAGTATTTGTTTCACATTAGTTGATTCTCGTACACAGTTATTATGTACACCAGGCGAATCTTGCCTTCTATCTTTTGTGGCGGGAATTACTTAACGTGACAAGGAATGACATTACAAAATTTCTTTGCATGATTAATAGCCCATTTCTTCCCCTCTCTCCACCACACCTATCGTTTATGTGTTTTACATTGCAATATATATTTTATTTAGCAATGTATTTCTTCCTAAGAATTATATCTTCCAAGCACTGGCGGATTCTAGGGAGAGGGGGGGGGGTAAACCCCTCTTCTAAATAAAAGAAATCAGTTTTATTAAATTTGTTTAAAAAATCTAAGAAAAAATGCATTAAACGTTGAAGCAGGATCAAAAATAAAAGCTAAGCGTGATACTAAAAAAAATATCAAATCAAATAATTTTGCCGAAACTCCTCTCATATTATCGACGTCAGCATCCGCTAGTGCTTACAAGTATCTGCAATACATGTACATGTGTGTATATAAATATTAATGAATATAGAAAACGGGCTAATTAAGAACCAAGCGCGGTAAATGATGCGCAAAAAAGTTTTTATTTTTATTTTACATATTTTCCAACCATGACTGCGCGCCGACTAAATTTGTCAGACTTGAATCACAGCTCCGGTTGGAGTGGTAAAATCCTCCCTTTTCCTAATTAAATCGATTCGATTTAATTTTTGATGCTATATGCATCTAAATAAATGTAAAGCGAAAAATATTACCTCAGCCAGGGTATAAATATTAATTCTTATTATTGTATCTTTCGATAATCTCTGATCTCGTTAAATCCGGGAAAGATATTTCCCAATCATTATTCATGATCTTTATAAAACGCACCCCGTCCCGTTACGGAGATCATTCATCCGCATCCGTAATGAGAATAATCTACCTCGGTGCGGGTGCTCGTAGAAACGCGAGCAAATGCACGCGAAGCTAACAGCGCACTCGTCCATAAGCAGATGTGCCATATAAGGAAGCATTGGGTAACGTTATGAAAAGCACCCCATCGAACGCTACATGCTACGTGATCATCTTATAGCCTGGAAATACATCTATATTTCTTTAGTGCTATCCCCACACAATATACTGCAGTTTTGTCCATTCAAAACGTTTTATCTCTTTTTAAAAATTATCATTTGTATTTACATCAAAATGAGTATTGCAAAATTAATTTATTAATTTATTAGTAAGCGAAAAAAAACTTGCAATGTTTATTAAGAAAAATGTTTTTATTAACAAACATATGATGTAAATTTATTTTTTAATAAAATTGCAGTTAATTAATGTTCAGCTCTCACGTTAAAAGCGAATGAAGATATGATAAATATATTTATGAGACACTCATCTTTCACGATTTAAGTTTGAAGAGTTCGATATAAGAGCGAGGTATCTAAACGTAGTAAATAATCTTTATCAGATTTGTTTTACTTAAAAATCCAAAATACATGGACCTTACGAATATCAAAAATCAATATCTCATTCTCGCGCTGAAGGTCCTCGAGTTTCGGCTTATTCGTAGCTCACGTCCATCCGCAACCTTCGTAGGGAAATCTCGCTCACGAGATCCTAATGTAAAAACCCTCGTCCGCTCAACCGTGACCGCGCGGCCGTATTCGCGGCGGACGCACGCGACGCGGCGACGGTCGCGCGTGATTTCCCGACTCGATGACCGCGCGCGAGAGCTCTCGCGAGCGCGCTCTCGTCGCGCTGCATCCAAGTCGACGTAATCGCGACGGGGCGTTTCGGACGACGCGATTACACGCCCCCATAACCCAGCTCGAGAAAGCCCGGTTGAAGACCTAGGCAGGCAGCGGCCTACGTTGGTCTCGCAGTGAGAGAAAAACCGCGTAATGACAGCGCCGAGTCGACCCACAATGTAATTCAGCGAGCGGTCTGTGCCGCGGTCTCCGCCGACACCGCCGGGTTCTTTTTAGTATTTTAGTTCCATATCTCACGCGAGAAATATAAAAAAGATTGCGACACAAGACTCGCGGCGAGAGCCGCCGGGGGTGTGCAAGGGCTGGCCCGTTAGGTGGTCGTGGGCTTAAGGAATCGAGGCGCGGTTTCGCGATTGTTCGCGCGGCCAGCACGCCGGCTTAATTGGACTGATAGAGTCGATTCGATGCTCAACGAGCCTTTATGCCCCGTGACCCACGCCGGATAAAAGTAATAACTTAACTGAAAGGTCAAAGGGTGCTTATCGCCCGCGAGAGCGAAGGGAGCGAGGCAAAGGAAAGTAAGAATGGAGAGAAAAAAATGAAGAGGGAGAGAAAGAGGGAGGCGAGAGAAGGAAAAGAGAGACCTTGAGCCGAGGTAGACTGCCTTCGGGATAAAGCGACTTTTCCATGTATCATGTATTATTTTATATTCTGAGATCTCGATTTTAATTTTGCTCAGTGGATGATGCAATTAAAGATAATTAGGAGCTTTTCGGAATTTTAACATTAAACTGTATAGCTATATAGATCTTTCTCTCTCTCTCTTATTTTAATTCGACAAAGTATAATTTCCATTTCTCTTTTTCCGAGATGTTATTAATTACAGCAACGCAGAACATTGTAGGGGAAACGTCAATTATATCTGGCGCAAAATGCGGTTTGGCGCGTTGAAGATTAATCTCGCAGAGATGACAAGTTTAATTACGGTACGCCGTAAGGATATTAAATATAAATAGTAATGATAGTAATAAAGCGATAACGGATTGGCCCCGCTCGTGCCCGGCGACCAGTACGTGTAATTTGCATAAACGCAACCGCGTACGAGATGAAATCCATCAGAGAGAGTCTAATAGTGCCGCGCGTTTGTTAGAGGCGCAGTAAAGATGCAATTTATAAGAAATAATAACAGCACACGGCGAGAAACTTCAGTGTTGCTAAATCTCTCTCTCTCTCTCTCTCTCTCTCTCTCTCTCGTGCGCGCGATTCCGCCGTGCGGTATATAACTGAAAAACTTTTTTCTCTCGGATGATAACGCGCGCCTAATAGCCGCAAAAGACGACGGTGAATTGTATCTCGCCATTACGTCGTTTACGTATCTGTAGCCGCGATCGCGTATTAATTGTCGTCCGGCGCGTGAAATGTCGTCGTGTGTGATTTAGGACTCGAAAAGTACTCGAACGCACGACACGCGGCGTCACTCCGGTGCGGTGATGAATTATTTGTACGAGGTATCTGGATTATGCGGCACAAAGCTATACACGCGTAATCGCATGGTAGATTCAGAAATAATTAAGTGACGTTAAGATGAATCAAAACGCAAAGCTTTACTGAAGATTGTAACAATTCGCGTATAAAATGCGATTTAAAAATGTCGAATTATACTGCTCGGAAATAAGATGGTTTATTGGTGATATTATACTTCATTTATCTATAAACACAGGAGAATGGTAAAAATTGTTTAATTGTACAACTAAAAGAAGAAAATTACTCATTTATTCATTAAATTTCAAAATATCAAGAATAATATACATATATACTAATCATATTTGCTTGATATTAAAATATAATATAATAAAAGCCGGCTTTTAATTAAACATAAATCAAGTTGCCACACGTCAAGATATTTAAAATTCTGTTATCTTTCTTGAAAAAAAAATTATTTTATAAATCAATCATTAAATTTAGAAATACAAAATAGCAAAATTGTATGTTTTAAAAAATATAAAAAATGAAAACAACGTATATGACGAGAACAGATTTTACGTTTTGTCAAAGGTTTAGAATATGGCAGTTATATAAGAACACAAAGTACACAGGTTGCATCGGAAAATGGGCAGTAATTAAGTAAAGTATGTGCGCAGCCCGCGCGCGGGAAATCGTGCGTCCGTAGTTCTTGTTAGCGTTTGAGGTATTAAAAGATCGCGACTTACGTGACTCCGAAAGGGAGCATGCTCGTATACTTTCGCGCGTATCTCTCGGTGGATCAGAAAGACGCTTCCGTGATGATATGAGGATGAAGTAGACGGTCAGAAAGGCAACGGAGCGCCGACAAAAAAATTGCACGTGGAACGCGACGTCGACGGCAATACGTTACCCCTCCTTCTGTCGTATGACGCGTGTTTCGAACGGCCATTTTCTCGTAAATCTTGCTTGTCCCTGGACACGAATAAATCTTGCCGTCATTTACATTATCGTGCGTAATTTTTTGGCGTACCGGTAGGTGTAATGAAGCGGCCCCACGGCGCACCGGCTGGCGCCTCGGGAAAGCAAATTATCGATCACACGAGACCGTTTAAGAAAAAAAAAAGTTATTACCAACAAGGACGCTTAAAATGAATAATCGATCGATTTCATTTATAACTCATTAGAGAGTTACAAAAGTTACAAAAGTTTGAAAGTTTAAAAATCAAAGACATAGGTACGTTGGAAGTGGAAATGTTTCTCTTTCCTTCTTAACGTTCCAGTTATTGCAATTAAATGCGATCGAAGCGAACTTTATTCTTACAATCTTAAATTACAATTTTTATGCAATGTTAATAATTGTATAAATGTAAGTGGTGAGTGTAACTTAAGATTTTGTATCGAATAGGGGAATTACACGCTTAATATCGCATGGCAGTTCATAGTTTCAACGAGGTTTCGAAAATTTGAAAGAGGTGTCTTCCGTTATTAATACAGCAAAAAAGATACGTACTAAGAACGAATTTCTGTGTGAAGACATGTGATATTGTATCTAATTTTATTCCTAAATTAGAGATATTCGTTGCTAATTATTATTGTGATACCTTAATTGGTTATATTTCCTCCTTGTAGTATTCCTAATTCCGCCCTCTAGGAATGTTCATTATACCTCCCATTTTTCGTAACTGATCTGCCTTTAGGATATCTCTGAAGCTCTCTCAGCCTCCTGTCCAATGAGTAACAAGATCTTTTTCCGAGAGTAAATCTGCCAGGCCGGATACTGATCACATCACCCCACTCTATAGTCCGTGAAACCCCATGGACTTTCTTAATTCTTTAAAAGGGGATACCTTTACTAACCTTACGTGCCCTATTTCGAATTGTTTCTATTTCCAGCATATATTATGTGTCATTATTGTATTTTTAACAAAAAAATATATAAGAATGCGATATTAGGGACACTTTTTTTTAATAATTTAACACTATCAACACGAGAATTAAATCTTTACTCAACAAACGCACTTGCAGACAGGACGAACCTCTAAGCGAAGAGGAACGGCGTACGTGGTTCACTGTCCCATATGTTCAGGGCATTTCGGAAGATTTTAAAAGAGTTGTTAAAGAGCATAATGTCAACCTGTCTTTCTTCAGTTTAAACAAACTTAATAAATTTATCAAAGTACAAAAAGACGTTCTCCCAACTCAATCTAATAAAAATGTGGTTTATAAAATATCCTGCAAAAATTGTGACGCATCATATGTAGGCCAGAGGAAGAGGCAATTAAAAACGCGAATTTCAGAGCATCGTAACCACATTCACAGAAATACCACGACACAATCTGTCATCACGGAACATAGATTAAATTTGGATCACGAATTTGATTGGGAGAACGTGGAAATTCTAGATAAAGAAAGATATTTATCAATAAGAAGATTAGTCTCGGAAATGACTCATATAAAATTACAGAGAAATAGTATTAATTTGCAAAATGACACCGAATTTTTACACCACGCATATATAGCTGTTTTAAATCAATTGTAAACTATGCCCATGAACGCTTCTTATTGGTTAACTAAACTTGGTGACGTGTCGAGTTCTCTGGCGTTGTCATTGGTACTCTGGATCCGATATCATAACAATATATTATCTTATAGACACAACTATTTATGTAAAACGTTACCGATGTTTTGACTTGTGACACGCTTCTTCTTTTCAAATTTTGTCATTTCATTGCTGTGTAACGTGTGGATAGGACGGATAAATCCCTATTTGTATGGTATACGGCTTCATGCCCCACGTTCACTTTGACCTTTTGGTGAGTCTATAAAGCTTTTTCGTTCTTATTTCATCTAATTATTTTTAAAAAATTACAGATAAGGATCATTTGGTCCACGTTAATTCGAGTCTGTAAGCTCGCCAGTTGATATGGGGAACGTGCGGCAAATCGCTTGTTAATGCTGAGGATGGCTCAAAAATGAGCCGAAACGTTCATATTTTTCAATGTACTTCAAGAAGACGAATAAACTGATTCCACGCACGAAGAACCGCGTCCGACCCTAATAGCCTTTTTTCTCTCTTATTTTTATTAATTTAAATGAGAGGGCTGGCGAACAAGCAAGATCTTTGTGCTAAAATTACTATATTATAAACAATACATAAACAAACGTTTCGGCCCTAAATATGGCCTTCATCAGTGTAAGAAAAACAATAACCTTGGTCGTTGAAATTAAATAATTAACGGAGAAACTAAGTCGTTACAGAAGATAAAACCGACACTCGCTTACATTCCTATTTTCGTGTCGATCCTTTTCATTTCTCGCAGACGCCGGTAACGCCGCTAATTCCATTCGTGTACAATTAATTCGATCTAGTGTCCACAAGTCGGTCATGGAAAGGATCTGTCTCTACTGTGTCCACAAGTCGGTCAAAGATTGGATAGACCCGATGCCGATCCGAATGTCCTTATGCGGATTATAGTATAATTTATATGCAATAAAATATATATGATGAAATTAATGTGAATCTTAGTACCTTGATTAAGTAGAGATATGACTTTTTTTATGTCAAAAAATGCCACTTTTTCTGTTTTCCTTCACAAAAGATAGTTAAAGTAAACTTTGAGCACATTTATGCCATATATGAAGATTATATTACGATAATCCTAGACCAAAATAATGCGGTTTAGTTACATTCTTATGTAGGAGTTTTTAGTCAAAATTTTGGTTTTTAAAAATGGAGTGCGATATTAGACACAATTCCCCTACATTCATTCTTAGACGTTTCTACGAATGAATATATACATTCATTCTTAGGACATCTTTCTAATTTCATATCTATCGATTTATTTATTGCAAAACAGTAAATTTTCAACCCTTTCTTCGTCGCTTATTATACCATACAGTTTGCTGCAAATTACGATTCGACCTTTACTTTAGACTACCACGATCTTTCGTCGTTCCAAGCTCGCCTTCCGCCGCGGCGTCTCCCGTGAGAATCGTAGCGTACCTGCGTCGAAGGGGGTCAAGAGCCGAGTCGCCCCGTCTTTATCCCGGAATTAATTACCCATTAGCAATTACCCGCGTCCGACGAGCTGCGCGCGTTCCCTCGGAACGTCGGCGGCGTCTCGGCGCCGCTGCACCAATCGCTATGTTTCCCCGTAGATATCCGCGAATGATTCACCGAGGGATTAGGGCCCCGGGGCCCTTCTCTCCCTCTTACCTCTCTGCTTCTCTGCGAGAATCAATTGAGCACGTTAAGCTTAAATATATACGGCGGGGCCTCGCGCGCGCGCGATCCGAACGAGAGAGCGGGCGTTGCGCGCGCGAACTGAATTATGTGGCACATTTTGACAATTAATAGTCGCTAATGAAGACACAATCGGGCTGCCCCGGAGCACTTTCGCCTTTCACCCCGTTTCTTGGCCCGAGAGGAATAACGTAAGGAAGGATATCACAAAGAATCGCAAGAGGGTTCCGAGAGAGGGAGGGGCGGGGAGGGGCCTGAATCGGTCAAACACCGCAGCTTCATAATTCTCTGGTGTAATTGAGAGCTCAACTTCGAGGCCGCGATATTCCATCGCTTACCTATGTTACGGTGTGTCTGTCTGGGTAAGTGTGCGAGCGTTTGAAAAAATTAAATTTATTGTTTATGCGCGCATCTCTCTCTCTCTCTCTCTCTCTCTCTCTCTCTCTCTCTCTCTCTCTCTCTCTCCCTTTTCTTTCCCTCTTTTTCTCTTCTTTTCAAATATTTTGTATAATAGCTTTTTTATTTAATATTTATTACAAAGATGTCTAAATTTACTATCTCTTTGTGTAACTATTAGAAAAAAAAGTAGCTCTTGGACTCTGAAACGTTTTATCATCTTTTTTCATAGAAGCATCTGACAGAAGTAAATAAAAGTACTTATTTTCTCATATAGCTCACAATACGATATGGAGTCTAATGTCTATGGAGATCCTATTCCATGTGTGAAGTTTCTTATCTTCACTTGAACAATAGTTCATCTTTAACCCATATATGTTGAGACGTTAAACGTTATATATTTTTATCTATATAGATACATATATTTTTTCATAGATTATTACAAGCACTTAAGTAGGTCGAAATATTGTCTTTTAATTAATAATTTCCAATTTGATTGATAATAATTCATATTAAGGTGTCTATCACATTCCGTTACAATATAGATCAACAGAAGGAAGACGGCAGCAATTACGTGAATTATAATCCAATAGATCCGTGTCGAAACACGCAAATTGCGTCAGTTTTCGCGCTGACGAGACGTCGGCGTCGGGATGCCGGTCGCAAAATACGATCGTATCGCAACGGAGGAGTATAGTCGAGACTAGTCGCGGGGTCGGACGAGAATTATTAACGCGCGATCGCGGATTAATTATTATTACCCGGCTGATTTGTTTCAATTTGTAGGAGGACCCTTTGATCGCGACCGAATCGTGTTTCCGTCGCGGCTCCGCTTGGTGTCCGCACCGGACCGGATTTATTTCGTTGGGGAACGGCCCGGCCGTGGCCCTGCGCCACGGTACCGGTGCTCGGACGTACCACCGGTGGGGCACCCGCGACGGTACCCTCGGTACCTGCCTCCGCTGTGACACTGAAATATCGCGAGAACGATTTTCAAGTTCGACGGGCGAGCGAGCGAGCGCGGCCCTCCTCGTGACGCGGCGCGCCGCTCGTTTGTCACGGCGCGCAAGGATACGGCACGTACGATCGATAACATGAGGCCTCCGTGTGACATCCTCTTCCTCCATCTTCTTCTTTCTCTCTCTTCTTCTCACCTCGCAAAACCAAAATCTCGCCATTACGAGAGACGAGCTTTTTATCACTTTTTTAAATGCCTAATGTCTGACTACTTAATTCTTCTCTTGTCCTACGCGTTGAATCTAATTTGTTTAACTCTATCTTTTAGCTCATTGTTTGATATTAATTTTTTCTTATTATTAAGATATTGATACCATACGATGTAATATTATTATGCTTACTCCAAGGTAAAAACGTGAATTGTTTTATATTTTTATATTTTGTTGGATATTTCTCTGTAGAAATATGATTTTGCCCTCATGTGTAATTTTCAAAACAACTTTACATTTGATTATATTTCTCTGCAAGAGAAAAAATTATCAGAGAGCTGGTTTTTTCCTTGGGGAAATAAAAAAATATCACACACGCACACACAAAAGCTGCATTCCCATGCAGTCATTAAATGTATCGTTACAGATATTTATTAAGATTTAATTCTTGATATTTTTAAAAGTCCAACTATATCAAAGCGGATATTATAACTATACAACGAGATTAAATAATCAAATATAATTTCGATATACGTGAGTGCTATCATAATTCTTCATAGTCCTCTCTTGCATCACAGATACGCAAGAGTATGCATTTCAGATTGTGTCGTCGGAAAAAGACGGTTGCAGAATCTCGCGAGAACCAAACGAGAAATAGCTGAAGACAACTCTCTATAATCCACTGCTGTTGCTACACGTTAACCGTTTTCCACATCTGTGTAGATATACGGAGAGCACGTAGAAGAGTATCCGCTAACTTATTACGTCATTACCTTTGAATTTTATCCCCGGAGCAATTTGAAGGTAGAAATGTGAAAATATAAACGCTCCTTCGACTCTCGTCCGTTACTGCTTACGGAAATGCGAAACAAACGACAGCGAAGGGGTTTCCGCCCTGCGAAACACAAAAACCTGCCCATCTGACATGGTATTTACTGAAAAATGCAAATGGCACGTTGATAATTAAGGATGCGGAATATGTCGTAGTGTGACACTGTTTTTAAGCCTGCAATATCACGCCGTGCTCTACTAACGTTCGAGCACCCAGTATTCATCGACCGCAATTAAATTTCACAGAAGTAACTGTGTTTTATCACTTGTTTCACTATAATCTATAACCGTCATACGTTTTACAAATATCGGATTATATAATTTTCCACATTATGGAAATAATTTCCGCTTTTCTATATCGCGCATTGTTGCGACATTTTTGCCTCATGATCGTGTTTGAATTCCGTTCCGTAGAGTGAAACACGCTCGATTTATAATAAACACGATGCTCTTGATCGATATATCTCACGATAAAAAAATATATATAATAAAAATCGTATAAAAAATATAACATGGAAACCTCGAACGCGACAGGAATTCATAAATCGATTGATACACGCATCTCGTGCCGCTCGTAACATCATCTGTCATGTGTTAACGCATTGGTGTATCCCGGTGTCCTTACTTTCCACGTATCTACACTGACGTTTACATGCTTTTCTAGATTCTAATTAAGTTAAGATACAATATTTCTTGTGCTAATCTTATGAAACACAATGATCGTGATACATATTCTTATTCGAAAAATCTCCATCTCTGCTAAAAATGACAGAATACACTTTAGTGGTGGAAAACAAATAGCAATAAGAATTAAATCGGCATCAAAACTTTTCACATTTAATCCTTGCTTGCTTTACATCAGGAGAATTTTTAGGCTTTTGGAAATTTTGAAGATTAGAAATGTTATCGATTCGTGTAAAAGAAAGTGTATTCAATAAAACATTCGTTCGTGAATTAATTCTTTCTTCTACGAGCGACATAAGTTTTTCTAGAAATATTATAGAAAAATCTTTTTTCAAAAAATTAGGTGTTTTAGGAATCATCTTTATTCATTCTTCATATTATTTACATCTCATTCTTTATATAATTTTATATCTTATTCAATATAAAATAGTTTTCACGGTAGCGTTTCGCTTCGGAAGTCCATCTCGGTCTCAAAATCGTGTCACCAAGGCAACGCGATGCGACAGGTTTGCGAAATAGGAGCCGACGAGAGGGTTCAAGGGACGGTAAGAAAAACGAAAATGATATGAGCGGCCCGTGATGGAAAGAGCGACGGAGAGGCCCTGCGATGAGCGAGTTCTGCGGCGAACGTAGCTGGCGTGCGAGAGGGAGAGGGAGAGGGAGCGCGGGGGTGTTGTGAGAGTAGAAAAAGAAAATAGAGCGAAGGAAGGCGAGGCCGACGCATTCTTCGCAGGAATGTAAATCAAGTCTCTCTCTCTGTGGCCGACGGAAAGAGCCCAGGCCGCGCCGATGCCGGCGGGGGTGCGCTAGCGTCCACCACTAAATAATTACAAGCTCTTAATTAACGACGAGGGCCGATCGTAAAGCCATCCGTGACCGCGCACGAGCGCGCGGGGCCTCTCTCCCCGCTCTCCCTCTCCCTCTCTCTCTCTCTCTCTCTCTCTCGTCTGTGGACGCATGTTTCGAGATTATTTAAACGAGCAATGGTAACAAACGTTATACGGACATTACGGACGGACCTTACCGGATCGTGGCCGCCGTCGCGCCGCCGCGCTGTCCGTCGGTGACTGGCGACTGGCCTCTCTCGCGTGTACCCGGTGAGCACGGAAAAAAAGCTGGAAAAAGAGATAAACGATGCTCGGGCGCGCAGTGAAAGAAAAGAAGAGACAGAGAATCGAATAAATCTATGAAATGTCTAAATTCAAAAGCGAAATTTATAGAAATAAATATTAGAATTACGTCATTTACGTAAGTATATATTTTATTACTGAACTAATATATTACTGAAAAATATATTTTAAAATTTGCATATTTATTTCTCTCAAATCGTATTAAATTAATATTGTAAATTGTCTAGATCTGATACGGATAAATAGCTCAAATATTTGCATAACGATGTTATTGTGTGGATACTGTTGAAGGCCATTTCCTGTCGGAATGTCTATGGATTCATAAAATGGAATGTATTTTTATTAGAATGGATATTCGATTGGCTATTAACCAATATTACCGATGCAAATTTATACGCCTTTGAAATCCAAGGTCGGGCATTTGCGCCGAACATCGCGAATGCTCTAAAGACAGGAAAGAACGATTACTCTAAGCATCCCAAATATCGCAGTTACTTAAGGAACAACAAGCGATTAAGAAAAAAATGCAATTACAAAGCTACGCGTTTTGTATGTTATTAGCGCTATTAAGGTAGATGAATAATTCCTAATGTAGGAATAAGGCAATTCATCTCGCTTCAAACCAGCGGTAGATTTCCAGAGACTTTAATTGGCGTAAGCCGGAGCTTTAATTAGCGCAATCTCGAGCTAATTACGCAATAAAATTGCATACGAGGTGCAGCAATATTGCTGCATCAGATCGTCTGTCACCGAATTGAAAAACATGCGCTTGTCATTGTCACGTTTATAGCAAATTCCAAATTTACTTGTCCACTCATCTCGTTCATATTAATATTGCGATATATGTAACTTTTAATACATAATGTTGACTGTTATATTTAAATGTCCACTTTGAAAATTTGTCGCATCTCTTAATGATAATATAAGCTCGCCATTATCTGTGTAAATTCAGAGATAATATGACACGCGTATATACCTTAATTCAGGTTGTGTAATTAAAATGCTTCGTAATTATTTCGCATTACATATCGCACGCGAATATTATACGATGAAAAATTCAATATTAACAACACGTTACGCAATGCGTTAGCTACGATCATATCAGGCCTTATTATATTGTCACAGGTAATTAAATCCTGGGTGAGAAGCGCCAGACGCTTTCGTCTTTTTTTTTCTAAAGGTTCCGCGATAAAGGTATTAAATTTGCCCGTTGTATCGCGATCAAGTACGTTCATTTAAAACGTAGACAATGGCGGCGCGTATAGTCGGCGCTACGATGCTATATAATTTACACGCTCGATACCTGCAACTCAGCGTAATACTGATTCGGTTGCACATGATTAAAGCTGGCCACACACACTTTTTTGTAACAGTAACAGTAGGATTTCGACCAATCGCGTTGCTCGATTCGAAAACGTACGGCCGTACGTTCCCGAATCGAGTAACACGATTGGTCGAAATCCTACTGTTACTGTTACGAAAAAGTGTGTTCGGGCCCTAACTCAGCTAACAATAAGTCGATCGGAAGGATATCTGCAGTAATTATTTCGCTAATATCGCGAAGCTAATGTTGTATTCGCTGCAGAATTGAATAACTTTTTGCGTGTTCTATGTGCTGCGTTCCCTCATAAATTTGAGTAGGTAAGATAAAGGAGAAAAAAGTTGCCGCGATCAAGCTGGGTGTTGAAACACATTTGGAGGATACGCATATTGCGATATTGACGCGCTGAAATTCTTCATGGTAGATACTCAGTGTACCCATTCTTTCACTGAGAAAAGGTTTCTTTGGACCAAATAAGGCTCATGGTTGGATACGGCGAATCGAATATTTTGTTGAATCAATGCAATCGTTGGTTTGTGATAATAGTGAATATTCTGTTGTCCCAAATTAATGTACTTTAATAGTTAATGAATCTGATATTGGCACGAACGAATATCTTTTTGCATCAATTGAATATTTCTTAATAGTTAAGGAATATAAGTTTGGCACAAAATTATATCTAGTTGCAAAGTTATCCGATCCAAAAATTGAAAAACATCTGATCCAAAAATTCCGTTTGTTAATTTATAGACGGTTGATCCAATATTAAATCTTATCCGATTATATTTTATCAAGAATATGGTTGATGGCAAAGAACAAGACGTCTGTTGTAGTCGTGGATATAAAAAGCAAGGTAGAGAAAAACATAAGTTGCTATAGGCTGTGGCGGTCAGCCGCCCGCCACGAGCAAACTTGAGAACACTGGAGAAACCCTGTCGAGCTGTTCCTAGATATAGGGGTCGATGTTGAATCTTAATTTCGAGTGAAAATACCGGCGATGCGCCGCGTAGCGAGCGCGAGCCGAACCCTCTCGCCGCGCACTGCGCAGCATTGAGCAATTATATTCCTTTAATTAAGAAATATTCAATTGATTCAACAAAATATTCGATTCGCCGTATCCAACCATGCATTTATTATCTGTTAACGAGCCTTATTTGGTCCAAAGAAACCTTTTTCTCAGTGTTGAACAAGTAAAATATTTGGAAAAAAGAAATAATTGTTAAAATTTATTAAATGGTAAAGAAGAAACTGTTATTTTTTTATTAACATCATAATGACATCAGCCTAAAATCGTAAAAAATATATATATATATATAATATATTAGCCAGAGGTGTACATCCTATCCATAGTATGTAATTAAATATAGTAATTACGGCCTAAAAAAAAAGAGAAGCGCCCTACACGCTGAAACGCCCTTGAATGTACGAGCAATCGCATTAACGTATCACACGTGTAAATTACGTTCGTCTCCGTCGCGCGGAGAGGAGGTTACGGCGAAGGACTAGCAGCTGATATCGTTCGGGAATGTTTAATATGTATCGATAACGGGTGGGCTTTTGCAATTTGCTGAAACGCGCTTCCAAGAAAACGTAATGGCATTAACGGCCGAGAAAGCGAGCAGGGCGGGGGGATGGAATTACATTGATTATTCGTGTGATACGAATCAGAGAGTTTCTTGGGGCCGTCCTCCGACGTTTGTCAGCGACGGTTGACACAGAGTCCGGTTATAATTTGCGTAAGAAGCACGGGCACGTGAGCGTGCAATTATATCCTCGTCAAGTCGACCCTGGAGGGTGGCGGGGGGAGGCGGGAGGGGGGGAGGTGGCGGCCGCGGTGGCGGAGGGCGCTCCGTATCGACCGGCGATTAAAATATAATTTGTGATTAGGCCACTTAACGAGAGCGATCGCCCAGATTGGAGGCCTATTATGCGTTGGTACGTGACGACAAACTATTACGACGTAAGATGTAATTGCGGGCCGTTTATAAAGCGGCCGCGGTGGCGTTAAGGGCAATTTACACTTCGGCTTGCCCTCTATCGATCGACGATTTTAAGAGCTGGACTCGTATATTACCGCGGAATCGCTTCGAGATATTACAGTAGGCGTTACATTGCGCGACGTTATTTGCCAACGTTCTCGTTTATGCGTCGCATCGGGAGACGCAATTGTTGAATTGTCGAAGTATTTTGGCGAAACGTGCTATTAGAATCAAATGTAACAGCGCGCGGCCGACGATGCATACTGTGTGGTTAAAGGGTTAAAAATACACCGCCTGACCTCGACTACGTTATGCAAAACAACGTATCCCAGAAAACTCTACGCTCCGCGCGCTATCCTTTTCTCTGTACTAAATGGGCGGCGTATAATAACAGCAATCAATGAACAATGGCACAATAAATAACGAATTGGTTATTCATTCCAATTATAATAAATAGCACACGGATAAACGTAAAGAATTTATTCAGTCGCAATGAGATTCGATTACGTTTGCGTGTGACAGGAAATGCATTTCTGTATATATATTCTTCAGCAACATTGAAGTATAAATTATTTGTAGAACCAAGCTTAATTTCGTCAATCTGTCTCCCCTTTCTTACAAATTTCTTACATATTATTAAATATCTTGATATCTGAATATTAATCAAAGAATTTACTCATTGAAGTTGAACAATTGGAATAGTAAAATCTTTTTGTCTGCTTGTGTTCTTGAAGTTTAATTCACCAATCAGAAATTTTTGTCTTTTTATCTTAAAATAATATTGTAATATAAATATTTTTATCTTAAAAAAAAAATTTTTAAATAAAAGTATTCTACAAACAACAACAACTTGCTTTATTTTAATTTCTATTCTATAAAACAATTTATCTATGTATCAAGCTTCTGTCTAATGATTATAATTATTTATCTTGTTTATTTTAATAAGGTTAGAGAACTTATATCACCGCAATCTTAATTAATATTATGTGCCCATTAAAAATTGCCCATAAAAATTTCTAAAAATATTTGAATATCTGTAATTACATGTCATAAAAGAAGGTAGATCATTTCTTTAATAAATAGCGAGTATTATTCGTTCGAAAAGATTATAAGTTCTGTCTATTGATAAAATTCTGCCGAGTGCAATTGCGAGATAAACAAGCGCGTTCTAACGGCCGCGGCGCGCAGAAAATAATCGACCGCGTCGTACGCATCAATGAGAATTACAAGTGGGGTTTATTCTCGTTCCTGCTATATACATATGCGTGCGGGAATGAAGGGGCACCAAGACGAAGGTGGAATACACGGCTGGTGCAATTACACGTCCACTGTATGTTCGGGATACGAGGTACGAACGGCGATTACCACGGAAATCGTGTGTAATCTTTAATTAAAATTAGAGCGGCTCTCGCGCAATCGCAGCGGGGTTGCGACTAGAGAGGGAGGTGGAGGAAGAAGAAAAGGAGGAAAAAGAAGGAGAAGAAGAAGAAGGAAAACGGTCCGCGCTCTAATTCATTGGCTCTCACGGCGAGCCAGGACTCGTCTCTCTCTTTCTCTCTCTTTTTCTCTCTCATCTCCTCGCAGGGGACTCCTATCTTTCCCCAGCTTACCTGCGGGTTTCGTCGGGAATTTCTTCTCCCCCTCACCCCCTCATCATATTTATTGGGATTCGGAGTTTTACGATCGGCGTGAATGCACCGGGAAACGTCTCGCGATGAAATTGCGCTCTCGCTGTCGATATCGAACGTTCTTAGGCGCCCGTATCTTGACGATTATGATCCACCGTGTATACGAGATATGTAACTTGCGCTTGCGACGCGAATGTTGTCGTACTTAGGGCCAAAGCACATAACATGGCGTAGCGATATACGACGGTCGTAGACCCCGACCTGATAGATCAGGATACGCCAAAGCTTGTGCGTTACTTACGTCCACGACTACGACTGTCATATGTGCTTTGGCCCTTACTCGGGACTCAAGTCAGAGCGCGCGAGTCGTTAATGAATTAATAAACTTGCGGATAGGGTGATGATATTAATATATATTATCTCGTTATTAAATCGTGATGAAAGGCATGCCAAATGGTCGACTGTGTCATAATTTTCGATATAAAACAGCCAAGCTTCTCAACGGTAGGAATAAATGTTGGGAATATAAATATGTATTCTGTAAGTCTTTTGGTGCTTTGAAGCACCATCCATGTCGTAATCTTCTGAATACCTTTGCGAATTAAAATCATGACAGCGCATTCATTGTAACAATTAAATTACAATTATTACATTATTGCGGTAATTTTAATGACATTGCATAAACCCATCAAGTTGATACATCGCCCATTACAGTGATATATTACGGACACAGCAGATCCCAGATCCATAGTAATTTTCTCCATATCGACCCAAGAGGTATAAACTGAACTGCAACCGAGCGTCGGGGATGACACGTGGGGGCAAAAACAGGAAGAGGCCTCATCCTCGGACGTGGGATGTACTCGGCAAAACCGAGCGGCATTATTTCAGAAAATATCTGATCGGCCGTGACGTCGCGTACCGCGACACTGGCTCGCGTACGGCACATGTAGCTACACGTGTTCGACGCACTTTATCGCGCATAATTAATCCGGGACTAGTCTCCGGCGAGAGCAATGAGTCCGCGCACGGAAGAAGTACAATTTTCTACGCCACGTAGCTCCACGCGGCTCACGAAGAACTGTAATAGAAATTGATAGGACGCGCGTTCGATGTGTTATGCTGCTGTCCCGTCGCTCGTCAGAGTATCGCCCTTGCTAATTTTAAGACAGAAAGTATAACATAAATATTCGGACAGTAATGTAAATATTAGTACATTGTAGTTATTAGGAAGATAGTGCTTATGTTTGTATTAAATTTTATATATAAAATAACAAACATAATTTAATACAAATTTAATGCACATATATTTTATACATTAAATTTATTATAAATATTAAATTATAAAAATGTCATTTATTAGGACATATTAAATTAGAAAAATTTCATTTACTGCGAGCAATAAATTATAAAAATTATAAATGTATTGTAAACTAGGCACCCTCTATTTGTCTTTCTCCAAAAAATATAAATACAAAATGTATATACAAGACGCATCGCGCTCGCTGCGAAGAGCATCTTACATGACGTATAGATATAGGTGTTCAAGGATATACTTATTACTTTACGTAACAGGACTGATAATGAAGCGATCTTGGCCAGGTCGAGGTGGTGTAACGCGCATGACTTTTAATCCGATAATCGGCGCTGTGCACACGCATCCAAACCTCTGGCCGAGTTCAGCTCTAGGCCGTGAGTTCTCCAACAGATCGAATTGACTCTCTCTCCATCGGCCATTACCTGGTCACGGCTGTCAGCTTGGGTGCTCGCACTCGCCAGCGAATAATATAATAAATCACGCGGGTAGAGAGTACGATACGAGAGAGGCGACTTCCCTCGGCTACCAGAGCTACGTTTCTAACGCCGGACCCGCGTTGTATCTCTCCCGTGTACATGACCAGCGGGTGTATTATACCTCTACCTACGTACGTTCGTGCCTAGGTATATCAGCGGCGCCGCGATCTCACGACTTCCATGTTTAGCCACGCTCCCCGTCGCGTTTGTTGCTGTTGCTGCTGCTGGTCATAAGCGAGAATTTGCGAGACAGTAACAACGACGACAACGATGCGAAAGAGAGAGAAAGAGAGCATTGATCGTGCTTGCCACTTCTCATGTTTTTCCGCTTGAAATTGTTATGTAATTCTGTGTGACGGCATTGATCGCCAATGCCGCGCGAAACACCCGGTTGCGACCCGAGGATCCTAGAGATACTATTATTACGGTTCGGTGCTTTATAGAGCTTTTACGATGTTTGTTAACAATCTTCTCTCCATACTCTCTTTGAAACATCTAGGTTTTATTTATTGAAAATTTCATTAAAAATAATTATTAACAAAATATGTTGTTGAGTGAAAAAAGAGTGATCAAATTATTTTGTTGAAATAGATACAAAAGATTTTTAGTTCGTAATTAACAATCTAATGAATTTCTAAATTAAAAAATTTTCAGCAAGTTGACATTTTTGCTGATATTTTGCTGATACACTTAGTTTATTCTCTCAACACAACAAGCGGAAATTCTGTAGAAATCGCAGAATTAAAATTTACATCACGATATATGATAACAAGTAATGCTCTTCTTACGCCTGCAAAAATCATTAAATTACATTCTACAATAATATATTTATGAATATATTTATCTACAAACTATATATATTTTTGGCTTAAATTTATATATATATATATTAAAAAAAAAAAAAAAAAAAAAAAATTAGCAGAGCGTGGTTTCGATCCACGGACCTCTGGGTTATGGGCCCAGCACGCTTCCACTGCGCCACTCTGCTAATACGGTTGAACAGCCTTAAAACTTAAAGTTCCATGTTTATCGTAGTTAAATTCTATCAGAAATGCAATTTATAGTTGTGCCACTGCTATTATTGCAGAAACACCTTAACATATATATTATCTTGCTTTAAAAAGATTAAAATGTACCATATAAAAAATACAGATATTATATTTATATGTGGTACAATTAGTACATACTACATACAAAATATTAATTAAATTTGCACGTTTTTAAGTAAAATTTTTTACATTACCTGTAATATTTTTATATACATGTTTTTTTTTATTACTTTTATATATTTATATGCATATGCATAAGTTCTCTTTTTTAAATTTATAAAATTTAAAAAAATTAATATTTAAGACAGCATATCTCTGAAGACATGCAAATCTTTATGCAATACTTTGGTCATAAATTTCTTGAATTGCAATAAATTTCAAGCTAATTAAATTCCAGCCGTTTCTTTTGCCTCGAAAATGATTATTTTAAATAAGAATTTTTAATACAATTTTCTATTATCTATGATTATTTTTATCATTACTTATATAAGTTTTTTTAATTCATAAAATTTCTAAATTTAATGTTTAAAAGAATATATAATCTCCGAAGATGTCGCAAATTTTTTAAACCCTATGACTCTTTGGCCTTTCAATTTTCTGGACTGTAATTATTCCAAGCTGATTAAAATCGTTTCCTCTGTTTCAAAAGTGATCATTTTGACACGGAAACGGGTCGATATATTTCGCAAATATAAACAACGCGGAAACCCGTCTTGGCTTACTTGGAGTTTAGACAAGTCTGATCGTCATGTAGCAATCTTTCTACGCACCGTGGTCCTCCGTGGTACAAAGGCAACGTAAACGAGATTGCGACGAGGATTGACGCGAGGAAAACGGTAGTCGAAGAGTTAATCGTAAATAATGGCCCGGAGTTCGCGCACGTTCGTGACACACGATAGAATGTATGCACGAATTCTTAGATTGGATAAACGCGAATGTCAGGTGCCCGCGAGGCAAAGAACGCGAGCACTATTATTAACTCGTTTTATAGCCGGTATCTAAACTGCGAATAAACGAGCATTAATTATGTATGGACGCAATAAAATCTGTATTGCGCGTGTCGCGGATAAGCGAATCTCACGTTTTGTTTTTATTATTTTCGACGTCGGCCACAAATCTTCGTGATATATGTATCACCCGTTCGGTTTCGCAGACGTGTTTTGTTGATAAAAAAAATTACGTAATATTTGGTGATTTATAGTAAACGAAATGTGCGTAATCACATGGTGTGAATCTATTTTTATGTTTCGTACAATTGGATTCTCTTCAGAAACGTAAAAGTACAAATTACAGTAGTAGGCAAAATAAATCACACAAAGTGAATAGATATAATAAAAGTTACAAAAATATTCTAAAGAAAAAATAAATTAAGATGGATAAAAAAAATTAATTATGGTATTCATTGCAGAATTTATTCATTTTTATTATATTTGCAGTGTACGAAAAATATTAAGAGATAAAAGAGAAATTTATTGAAAAGAGGAAAAAATGTTAATTAAATTGAAAAGAGATATGACTTAGAAAGCAAAACACTGCAAACATAAAGCGTGCACTGGCTAAATATTGAAAAACAGACAATGATAAATAAATCCGCTAACAAAATCTGTCTCCTTCCTTTTTTCTAGTCTGACATCGTCCACCAGAGTGTATACGAACTGGTGCACAGTGAAGACCGGGAGGAATTGCAACGGCAATTAATGTGGAATTCTTTCCTGCCTGCCGAAAGTGCAAGCCTGCCGTTACACGACGCACTCTCGTCCCAGCATTGTCATCTGCTCGAACGTAGCTTCACGGTTCGCTTCCGTTGTCTTCTCGACAATACATCCGGTTTTCTGGTACGTATACCTACGCTGCTTAATGCCGCATCGCTTGTACTTTTGCGTATGTTACATTTTTAACCGCACTAACGCACACAATTCAGAGCGACGAAAACGGATTTTCGAGATATGCTCAACATATAATATTTATTAGAAATCATCCTGATATTTTTTCATTAAAACTGATTTATTATAAATTCAATGGGCTGTCAGTTTTTTAATTTTAATTTTTAAATTAAGTAGCTTCATGTTAAAACTGAAGTCGAATTATATTTAATTAAACTTTTAAATAACTTTAAAAACTTGAAATTAGAATCGAATATCTTAATTTTTTTCAAGAGTAAAAAATTATTTAAAATTTATTAATGACCATATCAATATGTAATCTAAACAATTTATTCGACATGAATTTATTTCTTAAGGTATATTTGCGTTTGTTTGGGAACCGAGAGGTTCTAATCCTATCTCGGGCACTCCTTCGTGAAAGCACGTAAACGATCTCGAAATCTTTGCGGCAAATGCGCCACGTAATTACAACAAATGGCATGCGCGCTGGCTACCACAGGCAAGGACCAAGCCAGGTAGGAGCCATCAGGACGACGTTCCTTCACGGTTCCCAAAAGCGACGTGCCGGCATACAAAACAGTAATTAATAATTTCACTGTCGTAAAGGGAAGAGGAGCGAACTCTCTTCTCCGTTCCATAACACCGCCACATGCTCTCCCGCTCTCTCGCGTAATTGCTTTTTTTCCCCGTCCATCTCCTCTTCCAGATCCTCTCTCCCGGGTTGTTTCCTACTTACCCTCTCGACCTACTATCCATCGAGCTGAAACCGCGTAGGAATGTGTTAAATTGTTGTCCACGAAGTATCGGTTTCAACAATCTCTTCGTAATTTTCGCGGGACATCGGACGCACGTCAATACAATCGAATTACATTATAATTTTTATATATGATAACACTATAGGTGTGTGTCGCCAACTTAAACGTTGTTTTATCGAGTATCAACAACTTTCACTAAAGCGACCCATGTCGCTTGGTTTGTACGATGAAATGTGGCGCGTCAGATTGGCTCTCGTTCTCTCGCAACGATCATTCCTGGCGAAGCACCCGGTGCTCGACAGATTTCCTGAATATTCCCGGATGAATTTTGAACAGCGCTTACGTCAACGGCCTTAAATCTAGGCCGTGAGGCCGATATTCCCCGCGTAAAAGCTGGACGTGTATAATCATAGACCCAGCCAATGAACCGTGACAGCGCGCGGCGAAGATTGAAACGATAATTCGTCCGGACGGCCGAGCTGTCCATCGTTGGTACCGTTGTCCCGACGGCGTTCAAGAAAAGGTATAAATCAAGGGCCAAACAAAACCAGGTTCTCCCCGGACGAGACGGGAGGGAGGGAAAGAGAGGACGGAGACGAGGGAAAAGGAAGGGAAGGTCGGGCAGCCGGAGTACGTACGAAGACGCGGCAAAACACTAATTATCTTACGGCAAACACACCGTGGACGCGCGCAGGTATACCTCGGTGTCGAACGCGGCCGGACGGCGGTATTATCCTGGGTAAAGGACGCGGGGCGCGCGCGCGAGAGAGAGCGAGAGGAGCGAGTTCCGCGCCGCGCCAAGTTCTCGCAAAAGTTCGACAAAAACGGCGCCGCTTTGACGTTTATGAAAATGAAACTGTAATCGTAAAAGAGTTTACGGCGCGTGGAGGCGCACCGCCACCACCACCTCCTCCACGGGACCTGCCCTTGGCGGCATCCTTCACGACGGGACGGGACGTACCTAGCTACCGTGTGCTTCTGCCGTTTTTTGCGACCGCTCCATCTACGTGAGATCCTCTCCTGTTAGAAGAGCGCCACGGGCGTCTTCGATCTGTCACTTGCGGATGTTGCGTTCTATAATGAAACTACGAGCACTCCAAGAATATCATATAATAAAATATTATACGTAATACTCTCTAAAAGTTGAAGAATTAAATATCGCTCAAAACGAGTGAAATTCAATGGATATCTATAACGATATTTCTGCACCAAGCAATCACGGTTTTTTGTGCAACAAAATTTAGTTGTACGATATTTTTTGTCATCACTTTATAGACACTACGAATTATTTATTGCAGCGTCTCGACATCAGGGGCCGAGTTAAAGTACTTCACGGCCAGAACCGGAAGACGGAAGAGCCACCGCTGGCCCTGTTCGCCCTGTGCACACCGTTTGGGCCGCCATCGCTCCTGGAGGTGCCGCAGAAGGAAGTGATGTTTAAGAGCAAACACAAGCTGGATCTCGCGCTCGTGACGATGGATCAAAAAGGAAAAATGCTCCTAGGGTATTCCGATGCGGAAATAACGAATCTTGGTGGCTACGATCTAGTCCATTATGACGATCTGGCCTACGTTGCCAGCGCACATCAAGAATGTAAGTCCATTTTTATATTTATCGCGGCTAAAATAACTTTATCTAAAGAACGGCAAAAAATAAAAAAATCCACTCTTGAATAAATATTTCCTTTGTTCTTAATCAATAATAATTATAAAATATACGAAATGTAACTAAAAGCGAATTAATATTAGGTATTACCTGCAATTATTTTATACAATATTTTGATGATGTTAAAATTTCGTTGATAGCAAAGCTGATTTTGCCGAAGCGACATCGAATTATCTTACGAAATTAGATATTAGCAAATATTGGTACAATTTTAATCTATTTTTTTTTCTTTTTTTAGTATTAAAAACCGGTGCATCAGGCATGATAGCCTACAGATTTCAAACGAAGGACGGCGGATGGCAGTGGTTGCAGACTAGCTCCAGGCTGGTCTACAAAAACTCGAAACCAGATTTCGTGCTGAGTACTCATCGACCTCTCATGTAAGTTTCAGCGTTACGTTCGGTTACGCCGAGACGAGCGAGGGCAGCGATACAATTAATTCACATTTCAGGGAAGAGGAAGGTAGAGACCTGCTCGGTAAACGTACGATGGACTTTAAGGTGAGCTATCTGGACGCCGGCTTGACCAACAGCTACTTCTCGGACAGCGATACCCTGACGGGGTCGGTCATGACGCCGACGTTACCGGCGCAACCGGCGCCCCAGAGAGTGAACAGGCGATATAAGACGCAGTTGCGGGATTTCCTCACAACGTGCACACGCAAGCGCACCAAACTCTCCGCTCAGTCGTCGGTCTCGCCACCGGTGACTCCCACAGTCGCGTCCGTGGATTATCTCGCGGCGGATACCAGCACGGCGGCCGCGGTCGCTGCGGCGTACAGTAATTTGAACACCATGTACCCGACACCGTACCCGCCCACAGCGGTGGCGGCGAGCACCGATCCATCCCTGACGACTTACATCGGTCACACGGGCAACTATCATCAGACCCTCTATTCAGCGAGCGCGTTAGATAACAGGTGAGGTGACTGAGAGTATCTAATCTTAAACATTTCGAGATTTAAATTAAACCACTTCAAACATCAATCCACAAGACCGTGCATTAATCGCTATATATATATGAAAACGCGAATGTATAATGAAAAAGAAGATACACATCGACAAAGAACTTTACATTGCAGCTAAATCTTTTTTTTTTACATAGGTATCTCACAGCTGCGACGGAGAACCTGTTTCAATACAGGCCGTTGGGCTCATATTATCCGGAATATCACACCGGCACCGCGTATAATGGCTTCATCGACGTGTCGTTGCCTACGTACGAGACCCATCAGCTGACCAGTAAGACGGAGGAGAAGCTCTACTGCCAGCAACTCGGTAGTGGCGAGTCGCCCAAATACAGCTATGTGGAGACGAGACACCCCGGAAGCGTCAGCGGTTCACCCTACGCCGCCAGTCCCGTGGCGAGCGTGTCCACGATGCATCCAACGACAACCGATATGAATGCGGTGCGCGCCGGGAGCAGGCACTCTCTGGAGGGTGGCGCGTCATCCAGCAATTCCGCCGGGAGCTCGCCGGTGACCAGCGCGGCCAACGGTATGCTGACGCCGAAAATCGAGGACGTAAAAACCGAGGTGTACAGCAATGCCGAGGCGCCGCGACAAACCGTGTTGATGTGGGGCGCGCCGCCGTCACGCACACCGCCCAGAAACAACGGCAGCTACAGTCCCCCGACGCCGCATTCGACCCACTCGTCCACGCACTCGACCAACACCACCGGCGATCCGCTCAAGTCGCTCGCGGAGATGAACTCCATGAACGGGGACTGCAAATGGCGACAAACCTCCCCGACGGATCAACAAGTGACTGCGCCAAGTCCGCCAAGAAACAACAAAACGCAACAATCTCAACAGCAGCAGCAGCAGCAGCAACAGCAACAGCAACAGCAACAGCAACAGCAACAGCAACAGCA
>NW_020226353.1:7462-20499 GCF_003070985.1 Temnothorax curvispinosus | reverse complement strand
CAGCAACAGCAACAGCAACAGCAACAGCAACAGCAACAGCAACAGCAACAGCAACAGCAACAGCAACATCACCATCAGCAGCAGCAGCAGCAGCAACAACAGCAGCAACAGCAGCATCAGCAACAATACCCTGTCACGACGTCGCAATATCAAGCAGCCGCAGTTGCCGCTGCGGCAGCTGCCGCTGCCGCCAGCACGATTGGTTACACACACTCTCATCCGGGCCATGGCGGACACGGGGAAGCGGGCTCCGAGGTATGGCAAGGAGTGCAACACCATCACTACCAGTACTATCCCTACCACCATCACCACCCCGCACCACCAAGGCACACGCCCCAGTGAGTGTCACTGCTGCCTCACAGATTTTATTATAATTTTTCGTCGTCATTTACAGTAAGGTGATCAAACTCCCGAAGAAATATATATATCATTGCTTGCGCTTTTTAAACTTGCAACTGTACAATACCGATCTTGGCTCTCTGAGAACACTATTGATTTTTATTATTTTATCTTTGCTTCTTGAATCGGATCGACTTAATCTTTAAATTACAGTTTTTGCTATATTTATATTTTAAATACAAAAATGGGTTAAAATAGTAAACTTTTTAAGAAAATGAAACAAATATTGAGCACTCTTTTAAGGCGAATTTAGCAAATCGGAGGATTGATCATCTTAAACTTAAAGATTGAATGTGAGATGTTATTGCTATATACGAGTGGTTTCAATGCTAAAATAATTTCTATTTATGGAAAAATTAAATTCCATACAAAACTTTTCACTTTTATATCATGTATAAACAGAACGTTAAATTGGATTTAATATTATTTTTTGAGATACTTTTTGAAATATTATATTTGAATCTTGAAACCATTAATAATTAGTATTGTTTATTGCATACAAAATCTGTTATTTGCAGATTGTTCGTAATACAAAAGCATTATTGCATTGAAAAATAAAATTACAATTGCAAAATAAACAGATTAACATACTTCGGCTCGAAGAGGTTCGAATACTTGATAATTTTAAGTACTCAAACATCTCTATCAATTAAACAGTTTATAATATAAAAATATATTTGAATTTTTATGCGAATATTTACACTTATGGATGTAAATTTTCTATGATTTATACTTGTTTATTTAGTACATTGTGAAAGCAAATGCATGCATAATTAAAAATTTATTTTTGCATCAGTTTAAGGAGGTATGACACTTTTGAGCATGAACTCTTTTCACGATTTGTTTTAACATATAAGGAATAGAGCAATCGAAAATCGGCTATAAGGGGTCTTTTTATTATACATTGAAGATGTAAAAAAAATTTGTTTGTATATAAAAAATTTGTTTGTATATAAAATACACCCTGTCAAAAGAGGCCGTGTGCGTCACGGGGGTCCAGCTGGTGTACACGATTTCGGCTGACTGGCATGACCTAGAACAGAAATCCAAAAAAATTCTTAATCTGTGATAGATTGGCTATGGAGGTACGTAGCCGTTTTTAAATTGGATTGTTAGTTTTTTTTTTGGGAACCAATTTTATACACGATTTTTCAGTGCAAATTTGGACACTTTTGTTCAAATTAGTGTCAATTTCGCAAAAATTAGTATTTTTCAAAAATCCTACGTACCTCCATAGCCAATCTATCACAGATTAAGAATTTTTTTGGATTTCTATTCTAGGTCATACCAGTCAGCCGAAATTGTGTACACCAGCTGGACCCCCGTGACGCACACGGCCTCTTTTAACAGGGTGTACGAACATGATTTTATATACAAAAAAATTTTTTTTTACATTTTCAATGTATAATAAAAAGACCCCTTAAAGCCGATTTTCGATTGCTCTATTCCTTATATGTTAAAACAAATCGTGAAAAAGAGGTTAAATTTCATGCTCAAAGGTGTCATACCCCCTTAATTTTAATAATTATAATAAAGTTTACTACCACTATTATAAGAATCATAAGAGTTTAATAACGTTGAGCTCCGGCAATATGATGGTTACTCTAAACGATTGTTCGACAACGTCATCAATCAAAGAATAAGCCAAACACGCAAGTGTTACGTAAAAAAAAACAACAATAGTCTTTACATGATTAGGAAATTGCATCCGATTCAATCTTGTTTTCCAAGAAAAGTATGTTTAAGAAATAAATAAGACGTAATTGGACGGTCGATCGTTTTATAAGTAAACTACTTGATGTTGGATCGCAAATCAAACTTTTGCAATTGTCCAATATTTTTAATTCGGGTCGAGTTATTAAGAAAGTTTTTGCAATAACATTAAAAAGCAGATTTTTGGCCAATTTCTTGCTCAATGCGTTGTACCAGATCTGTAGCGAAAGAAGCCCAATTTAGTACACGTAAGATAACGGGGAGACCGTCCATTTGGTTGCAGCACGCCACCGTCAGCTGCGGGAACGGGGACGGGGGTGGCGGCAGGCATGGGCATGGGCACCGGGGTGGACAACAGCACCAGCAACAACAACAGCAACGTCTTGTACCACCCTCCGCACCACCACCACCACCACCACCACGTGGGATCATCGGCGGCAGTGGGAATGGTGCCAACTGTCCCACAGATTCCAAACCGGACGCCGGGAGTCCTCTGCTGTCCATCTCTGAGGTGACTAACACCCTGCTCAACCAATAGTCAATAGTCCCTTGGTCACTTTGGCGTCGCTTTACGTCAGCAATGAAGGTAAGCTTGGCCGACGCTAAATGAATGCTACATAGCATCATCGAGGTGAATTGAGTGATTTGAGAGAGAACGAACTGCCCAACAAATAAATTTAAGTTTATGTACGATTTATATAGATATAATATTTTCAGGCTTCGTTGTCGGACAGCTCATCATCTTGACAAAGTACTCAACTATAACAGAGCACGGAATTATTTTATTATCTTAATGAATTTAAAGTAGTAGTTTAATTATTAGAAGTAATGTTTTACCAAAATATTAAACTGATTATTTTATTAACTAAATTTGTGTAAAATTAATAATACACTATTGATATATATTTTCTTCTTAAATCATAATTCTTCCCTTCCTCAAACAAATATAAAATTATTTTTGCATATACATTTTACGTAACATTATATAGAATAAAAATCAATAATTATGGTGCGAGCTTTTAAACCACGTTCTGTATTTTTTTTACTTTTGCAGGTATCTCTGAAGAGATGTCTTCATTGAAGCGGATCCCAAAATGTGTCACTGTACCATACAGATAATGTCGATTAAAAAAAAATAAGAATTTACGTGTAGTACTGTAACATACTCATTGCAAAGCTAATAACCAATTTAGTATTACATAACTTTTATTAATTTATCCATACCGAGATATACGTTAAGTGGATGTTCTTCAGGATTCACAGTTTGAGTCTGCATGTGACACTGATCGCAAGTTTGTATGCGTGAGGGGCAGCGATTACGAGACGTTTTGCGATTTTATTTATGCGCCGCTACTGGACGCAACGATTGCATGACGAGTAGCAATACCACCGTATTGTAGAACGGATACAAATAGATAAATCTAACAAATCTCGAAACTATACTATTTTTTTTATATTTTCAAAGATTGGTTATATCGAGAACAGATGTCCAACTATTTATTTCAATTTAACTAGTCCTTTTGTAAGAATATAAGAAAAAATCTAATTTATTATAATGTAAGAAATAATTCTCGTCACATTATATGAAATAAAATTTAGCAATATAAAAGCAAAATTACACTCTATAAAAAGATAAAGATTGAGAACGAATTATATATATATATATATATATATATATATATAGGGTGTTCTAGGTCAGGTCAGTGAAACTTCAGGGTCTTACAGAAAATTGAATTGAGAATAAAAAAGTTCCTATAAACATAAGTTTGGAAACGCTTCCTTAAAAAAATTACTTAAAAAAGTGATAATACAAAGGTTACATTAATGCGAATAAGGACAACAATTTTATTAAAAGTAGTAGAAAAATAATTTTCAACCAAATTATCAAATATGTTCAAAATAATGTTCCTGTGTATTAATGCATTCATGCCATCTACGCAATATTGATTGACTGCATTGTGCAATAACTTTTTAACGTAGTGTTTCCGGACCTATATTTATAGAAATTTTTTGTTCCAAATTCAATTTTTTATAAGATTCTGAAGTTTCATTGACTTGACTTAAAACAGTATATATACTGTGTAACACAATGAACATTTCCGTGATTTATATATAATTTTTTGTTCTTTAATTAATAAGAAAATGTATTGGTTTTACTATTGCAATAAGCAAATGTGCATTCTGTTCTTGTTTTGCGATAAACTAAAAAATGTATAATGTAAAATAGTGATCACTGCCCGAACACTGAGCAAAATGGAGTAATGAACGACATTCCTTTGAACCAAAAAGCATCAAACGCTATTCGTATCTAAGAATGAGAGCACAAAATTTGTCATTTCGATCTTCGACAAGCGCAACAAATGCGACTTTAGTTTGTATTTACTATTAATATATCCGAATAATTTTACCCGTACTCTAATGCTTTTGTATGCCGTGCTATTGCGTTTGTACAATTCTTTTTCTTTTCTAAAGGAGAATATGGATTCTGTGATATGTGTTAGGTAATTTAAATAATATTCTTCAGAAGGCGTAACTCGAGTGTAATTATTTATTGACATAGAAATGGCGATAAGAAAACTCGTCCAGAAATTTGAAAGATTTGCATATAATGTATCGTGATACGAATTATGGAAACACAAGACGGTGAATTCTTTTCTAAGTGAAAATCGGAAGTGTTGACGAGAGATTGATTCTTGTAAGGACACGAATTTTTTAAGGATGCAGAGTAAGAAACGATGATTTTAAAAGTGCAGGTTGTTATATAACGATAGGCAAAAAGATAGTCTTGTTTAAATAAGAAAAAAAGAGGACACTATATCAATACACATTCCACATCACACACATATGTATAAGCGATCTCTCTAAGTTACATGCAGTAAAATCGAATTTCTACTGCCGGGATAAGGCATAAATATAAAGTAAGTTCAATAAGTTTTTTTCCTTTTACAATAAAACCTATACTCTCCACTTTACATGACAGTTTTCTTTATAAAAATCGAGACTTTGGTGTCACCGGATATTTTAAATTTAATATTCCTGCGCAACTCTCCTGCTTCCTGCATATTTATTTTGAATTTGCAATAATTAATGGATTATTGATAAAAGTTGGAAATAAATATAAATTCCCGTTTGCATTAGTCGATTAATCTTGCTACAACTATAAAAGTAAGAACTCGTCTGTAGTAATTTTGTCCAATACGACATTGAGAGATTATAAAAATCACTAAAAATTATTTCTAAAATTCTAAATTAAAAATATTTTAATAGCATTTATTATTAAGAGAGTATATAATGGCGTTTTGTTTAGCAATGAACATCTTGTATTAAAAATATAAATATAAATTATAGTTTTTTATAAAATTTCCTGAACATAATTATATACTTTGATTAATAGGCTACTGCAACGGGAATCGATACAAAGCTTTGTGTTCCTTAAGTTATTCGAGTTCTCTTTCGAGTGTTGAGAATCTCGTTAGACGATCGGATAAGGGGACGGAAGGTGATGCGATATTTGTAGTCCGTTAATTCGGCTAAACTTGTCTTGCCAATATTTTGTTAATATGTTTGTAATTTTTGTACTTAATTAATTTGTACACATTATTTATGTATATGTGTAATTCGTGTTTAGCGACGCTAGGCGGGCCTTCCAATAATTTTAAGCGCATTCTCTCTCTCTCTCTTTCTCTCTCTCTCTCTCTCCCCTCCTCCCTTTCTCCACCCTCTCTTTCTCTCTCTCTCTCTCTATTTCTCACTTGCAAAGTCAAGAAAATCTCCCGTTAAAGAATAAACTCTCAAAGAAGATCCGCGCGAGCAAAAATATAATATATGAGCACAAATGAAGAAAGCTATTTTAAGATAACATTAAAAGAGCTGTTGTTTCCTCGCGCTTCTAAAACAGCATAACTTTGCATATCCGCAACCGCATATCAAAGTGGTAAAAAGTATACAGTTAAAGAGAGCGGTATATATTTAGATATTCTCTTCTATACTTTTCGAATCATCGCATTATTTATTAACTATAACATGTAAGACGTATCAGGCGCGTTATACAAAAATAACGCTCCCGTTAAGGATAATAAGGCGAATTCCATTTCCTACGCGTTTCATTCTTAACGCGTCGTACATTTTATATGTTCATACATACGAGATATATGTGTCTACATTCTTAGCGCAATCGATGCATCGGATGCAAATATTAGGAATTTATTCAACGAACAAATTGTACGAATTTCTATTTATCGATGATACACTAATCAGAGTAATAATAACTAATGAATTAAATGTATTGAAAAGAAACACGTAGAAGAGTGCAAAAAACTACATTATTTATTTTCATAATTGAAAAGATAACAAAATCCCAAAATGTCTCTGATACTTTGTTGCATTTCTGTAGTATCCACCCAAGTTAAATTTGTCTTATATTCGATATTTGCATCTTGATCTTTGATATTAAACATCCCACTCTACTTTGATTGACTTTGTGACTAAACGCAACTCAAGATAACATCGAAATTTATTACTATCCGACGTATCCTCATTGCCTTACAAATTATAAAACGTGCATTGTCACATTATGTGTGAAATATTTATAAAATAACAGTCTTGGAAACTATATTATACTTTTAAACAATTTGTTTGCAGTAAAGTAACAGCTTATCGATCACCAACATTGATTTAATTTTAACATGCTAAAGTCTTCCCGATGTCTTCTTCGTGTAATTATATATTCCTTCAAGGTATACTATAATTTTCAAGATATTATTCTTGTTTTTAGTGTTTTTAGAAGAGATGCCTATATATAACCGATTATAAATACGTTTAATGTTACGTTTAATGTACGACAAATGTTGCTAACAACGAAGAATATAAGAATAAAAATTATCGAAGAATTGAGAATACGCCGATAGTAATCTGTTTCGATATAAGAATCTTGTGTATATCTATATATTTCTGACTTATACTGTTATAGCTTGCGGAAAAAATGTCTCGTTTCTCTGCAATATTCTTAAACGTTAAAGGCTACTATTATTATTATTATAAGTAATCGAGTCTAGTCCATTCATTAAAAAAGCAAATTAGTAACGATATATATAATAATATGTATGCTTAAATTGTGATAATATTCTCGTCGTGAAGCTAATTTAACTGACAATCTTATCAATTATAAGTTCTTCTTGGTGCGTCAACATGTAAATGTATATTATAGGGAAGAAGATAAAATATGATATATTCCCGCAAGATATGCATTGACAGTCGCCTCTAGCATACATTGAGTTACAATCGCGAGGATATTTTTACGATCTAAGCATTAATGTATATTCATTGTATATTTGAAGTAAGGTATCTTATATTATATAATATAACGAACGTAAATTAAGACCATAGTCAGTACAGATTCTCAAGCAGTTATCTATATAGACCGAGAACACGTACCTTATTTTCCAACAATGCACTCACGAGGAGTAAAATGCAATTAAAGCGCGATTTTACACAGCATAGCAATGACTATGCTGCTTTTGAATCGAGTACTCTCGCCGGGGAAGCTCGGAGAAGCTTGCGTCTTCGAAAATTTTGAGCGGATTCTGCGTGAGAGAACTAAGTAGAAAAGTTAAGATTGATCCCTTTATCAAGCGTTTAGACGAATAAAAAAAAAATTATAAATTTAATTCTTCGTTCGGAGAGTAATTTCCTTTTTCTACTATCTTATTCTAAAATAAGGAAAGAGACAGTGGTTTATTTAATAACGAGCTATAATTTCACAACAGTTGAAAACGTAAAGCGTATTTTAATAGAAATAACTTCATTTTGATGTAATTAACTTATTGTATCAACCTAAAAGAATATCAAAAAGTATTATTATTTACTTTTAGTTAAACGCTTTGTTATGAAATTTAATAGAAATATAATTCTCCTTGTTACTTGTATCTAACAAGGATAGGCTCTCAGGTGTCTTTCTCCGATTTTAATGAAACTTGGAGAGTTTGTAGAAAGGGTAAAAATATTCGATACGTATTTTTTTTATCATTAGGCAAATATATTTAAGGAGTAAAATAAACTTCTAAAAATCGGCCAAATTTTCGTTTTTAGAAACTGAACGAAGCATAATAGGATAATTTCATAAATATACTAAATGTATAGAATTTTGAAAACTATCTACTGGTCTAATAATTATTTTTGTGCATAAAAAAATACGAGTTATGAAACTCAATTTTTTTATTTTTCCATTATTGGACATGAAAGCTTTTCTAGTGCAAAAAAAATATTTTATTTATATAGAAAAATATGTGATAATGCAGTTTTGTTGCTATATGTTAGGAAGGACTAGACATTTATTTTATTTAATTGCGCGCGACCTGCGAAACTGCGAGCTGCCAGCCGCGCTGCGCGTACATTATACAACTCTAGCAAACGCATATTCGACGTGTGCGTTATAGTTGTGTGGCGAGTTAAACTGTGAAATAATCGAAATATCTGTACATTTTGTACATGTATGAAATTAAGCTATCGCTTTGTTCAGAAATTATAGTTAAAAAAAAAAAATCTGGTCGATTTCCGAAGGCTGATTTTACATGTTTGTTTGCCGATAAAAAAAAATACAAATTGAATATTATATCCCATTTACAAGTCCACCAAGTTTCATTTAAATCGGAAAGGGATACCTGAGGGAAAGGGAGCCTTTCTTTGTAAGTAAATATACAAAAATCTATTATATGCCATGCTTGCATAAAATAGTATAATTCCTCGAACGGAGAAATATAAATATCAAATAAATTGTTTTGGACTTATCAGCATAATATTTACTACTTACTTGATTATTTTTGCAAATGGTTTTATTTCATATGTCTGAATGTATTGAAGTCGAGTAACAGTACCATGCCAAACCGAATTTTGAATCTTGATCACTCCATCCATTTTTCTCTGATATATTATATCTAATAAGATCTAGCTATTATTAACACCATTGCTAATGATAAGTTTTAAAAATAAAATTTAAAAACTGTATCAAATGTTTATATATATATGAAATAAATTATGATAATGCAATAAATTTAGTGATTTATCAATTTCTGTGTCTCTAATGCCTTACATTCTTTATATTCAAACTGATCGATTTTAGTTTTCAAAATGAACAGGTGCATATTTCGTATCTGTACCTTTACAAAGAAACTTTCTTAGGGAAAGGCTTCCTAAGTTCTTTTAAAAAAAATTTGGTGGAAGTAAAAGAGGCCTCAAGAGCCTGCAAAGTCGCTGTAAAATTTCAGTCTGCTTCCGTCTGTTATCAAATGCCAAAGTCAAATCGATGGAGGATATAAAATATCAAAAAATATAAAAAAAACATGTTTACAACACTTTTTTAAATTTAAATCTGTAATATTTTATAACATAGTTAACACTTCAAAGAATTTTTGAATTTTTATTGATGTATAAATTTTTTATTTTTTTTTCAATTAGTCTAATATTATAAAAAACTGATCTAGATGTTAATGTCTACAATTAAGATATTAAAAAACGTTTCCAGTATGAAAATTGAAAATAAATATTGTTTTATAATTATAAAATTTAGAATGAGAGTTTTTAACGTACTATAATATAAGAAAGTTATCGTAATAAAAATGTGGATTGCAATAGTGTGAAATAGATTATTATTACTGTTGTGTTTTAAGTAATGTACAGGAAGAAGTGTTATCAAAGACTTTTATTCTGTGCTTGGACGTACAGGAAGGTTGACTGTTATGTAGCACGACTCGTACGTCTGAGACGCTCGCATGCGACGCTCACATGCCACGCACGCTCTTCAATGCTACCAACGCGCACGGTAGACGCAGCGCCGCGGGCACCTACTGCGATTACGCTGAATATTAATCGCATATCCTACATCTCCTCCCCTCTTTCCTGATGGCGGTTCGCCCCTGGTATGTACGACCTTCTGAGGTGGCTGCCTTCTACGAGTCGATTTTACGCAGTACTGGTGGAATTTCCTGCTCTCGGGGTGAACTTGCTGGAAGCGTTGTTGATTCTGATAAAATCGAAATATATTATGCATCGAAATATTTGATAAAAAATAAACCTTCTGAGTGGGTCGAAATTCACGAAACGTTGAATTCGCCACGCTCTGTTGCTTTTGTGTGATCTTTTCGTTAATAGGATCTGGTTTAAGGAGGTTCTACAGGTACTCTCTAGTCAGTTGAGAGATGAAGAGAAAATCTTCAAATTCATCGATTCTAAGTATTCATAAAATATTTTCGTGAATTTTGATGATGTTAGAGCTTATATCATATCCATATTAGTCGAAGCGAGGAATAATTAAAAATATCGTGTAAGTGCTCCTTTGACTCTGGCGGCTTATAATGGAAGAAAATGTGGTAACGTCGCGAACTTGACAGTTCTGCTCATATGACCGTGGTTATTTCACAATTTCACATAATTCTAGAGCGAGTACTTCTCCGTAAGCGCTCGTAAACGTTAGGTGCTTAAGTTTGAGGTGCTGTCATACTGTGGTGCTGTACTGGCTGTACACTTTTCACGCGGGTGCAGTCGCTGCGACATTGCCAAATCTCCCTTGTTATTCGAAGCACGCTACGTGAACTGTGATATGGCCTGTTTCAATAGCCAATATCACAAAATTTTACGCGATAACCCTTGTTTTTCTCGATATTTCTGAAAAGCTTAGATTAAGATCTATAAGAGCTCCGTTTTTTGAATCTCTGGTAGGTTGCCTTTATATAATTAATATCTCGTTTCCTGTCTTCAAGAGCCCCTCTGCCATATGTAGCTTATGTTGAAAACTGTGATTTCAAAATTCATTTTTGCAAATTTTTACACGGTAACCGATGCTAAAATTTTTCGAGCACTTTTTTCGCATCTTAATTTATACGTCCATAAAGTTTTTTCCAATTTTTAGATACATCCATTATCTGTAGAACCTCCTTAACGAGGTCCAATCTGGATCTTATTGATCTTCCTAAGAATAACTGAGCTGGGGACTGCCGTTGTCGCATGTGGTGCTTTCCGCGGTATTGGCATAGGAATTCATTCAAGTTATGTTGAAGAGATCCTGGCGTCGTTGCCATAGTTTTCAACGTATTTTTCACGGTTTAAACGTAGCGTTCCGCTTGGCCGTTTGTAGAGGGGTGATACGGTGCTATTAATTTCTGAAACTTTACACCGCTCCTCTGAAGGAATGACTTGAGCTGGGTTCGTTTTGACGCTTTCAGCGCTGTAAACATCATTCTATCTTTGTTGCACATCGAATATTAAACGAAGATAGAGCGATGCTTTCAGCGCTGAAAGCGTCAAGACGAACGCAGCCTTGAACTTTGCTGTGACAAACTGGGGTCCGTTGTCTGAAACGATTGTAACCGGAGCTCCGTATGTCGCAAATAGTTCTTCCAAAATAGCGATTGTAGATGATGCCGTCGTAGAGCTTGTCGCTTTTACCTCTAGCCATTTACTATATGCATCAACAATAATGAGTAGCATTTTCCCTGTCACTGGTCCTGCGTAGTCAATGTGTATACGTTCCCACGGACCTTTAGGATACTCCCAATGATGATGCTTGTATTTTGGGGGTTTCTGCGTATTCTTTGCGCAGTCTGAACAAGTTTTAGCTACTTCTTCGATAGCAGAATCAATGCCAGGCCAGAAGACAAATGATCTTGCTAAGCCTTTCATTTTGACTATCCCTATATGTGCTGTATATAATTCGTTCAGTATTGCTTCTCTAAAAACTGGTGGTATCACAACCCGATGTTCAAATACTAAACAGTTGCTTCCCAATCTATAGTTGACTTCCGGTGCTTTGTACCCGTAACGAGATAACTCTTGACCTGATTCTAAATGTTGAAGTATTTTTCCCAAGTGAGAATCCTTCCGCGTTTTGCGCGCGATATTTTCGGCTTTAATTGGAAGTTGTGTGATCTGGTGTGGGCGAATTGATCGAATCCATCATATTCTATCTCTTTCCTTTCTTTGCGCGAAATTTGGTGTGTAGTGAGCGTAGATGTCTTTGAAAGCTTTTTCGGCTGTCATCGTCCATTATTTGAATGGGTTGGTGCGCAACATGTCTCTGAGATCCGATGTCTGTTAAGTTAGCACCCCCCCCCCCCACAAAAAATCGGAATAACACATATACAGAAATTAAGTGCTTTTTATGTGCTAATTATGTGCTCTATTCACGATTTTTGTGTTTCGCGGGAAATCGCAATTGAAAGTGGGGGTGCTGGCTTAACGTAAGCTAGCACCCCCACTCATTAAAATTACATGTAAAATAAAAAACTCAATATGCTAGAATTATGTGCTTTTTATGTGCTTTCAAATGCCTCAAACGAAATTAGTCTATCTATAATAGTTTAAAAAATATACGCAAAAAAAGATCTATATACTACTGATATAAGACTAAAGTATCATTTAAAATACAGAAAACAAAATAATTCTTGTTTAAAAATGTTTCTCGATTAATGTGTTCTCGAAATATGCACAATGAAATTTTTGTGCTCATCCCCTTCCACCGACCCAAACGTGAGCACCCCATACGTACAAGAGTAAAGTACCAGTTAAAATATAGATAGCAAATTGGTTTTAGTCTTAAAATGTTCCTTAATTTATGTGCTTTTAAAATATGTAGAATAAAAGTTTTGTGCTTATCCCTTTCAGCCGACAAACCTCCTTGAAAGTGAGCACCCCATACGTACAAGAGTAAAATACCAGTTAAAATACAAATAGCGAATTGGTTTTAGTCTTAAAATGTTCCATAATTTATGTGCTTTCAAAATATGTAGAATAAAAGTTTTGTGCTTATCTCTTTTAGCTGACAAACTACCTTGAAAGTGAGCACCCCATAAGTACAAGAGTAAAGTACCAGTTAAAATACAGATAGCGAATTGGTTTTAGTCTTAAAATGTTCCTTAATTTATGTGCTTTCAAAA
>NW_020226353.1:0-7452 GCF_003070985.1 Temnothorax curvispinosus | reverse complement strand
TTCAAAATATGTAAAATAAAAGTTTTGTGCTTATCCCCTTCAGCCGACAAACCTCCTTGAAAGTGAGCACCTCATACTTACAAGAGTAAAGTACCAGTGCACAGAAATCTCATTGTGCATATTATAAAAGCACATAAATTAAAGAACATTTTAAGACTAAAACCAATTCGCTATCTGTATTTTAACTGGTACTTTACTCTTGTACTTATGGGGTGCTCACTTTCAAGGTGGTTTGTCAGCTGAAGGGGATAAGCACAAAACTTTTATTTTACATATTTTAAAAGCACATAAATTAAGGAACATTTTAAGACTAAAACCAATTTGCTATCTATATTTTAACTGGTACTTTACTCTTGTACGTATGAGGTGCTCACGTTCGGGTCGGTGGAAGGGGATGAGCACAAAAATTTCATTGTGCATATTTCGAGAACACATTAATCGAGAAACATTTTAAAACAAGAATTATTTTGTTTTCTGCATTTTAAATGATACTTTAGTCTTATATCAGTAGTATATAGATCTTTTTTTGCGTATATTTTTTAAACTATTATAGATAGACTAATTTTGTTTGAGGCATTTGAAAGCACATAAAAAGCACATAATTCTAGCATATTGAGTTTTTTATTTTACATGTAATTTTAATGAGTGGGGATGCTATAGCTTACGTTAAGCCAGCACTTTCAATTGCGATTTCCCGCGAAACCGCTCGAGCACAAAAATCGTGAATAGAGCACATAATTAGCGCATAAAGAGCACTTAATTTCTGTATATGTGTTATTCCGATTTTTTGTGGAGGGAGTGCTAATTTAACAGACATTCTGAGAGGTTGATCTCTTGTGAATAAATCAGGAATGAAGGAACTGTAGTAGGTTGCCTTTCCTAGAAATAATTGTAGTTCTTCCGGTGTGCTTGGTTTAGGGACATTCTTAATTGCTTGAATATGCCTGTCGGATTTGTGTATACCTTGAGAATCAATTTTATGTCCCAGAAATTCAATAGCTGATGTAGCGAATACACGTTTCTCATAATTGAGATGTAGGCCTTGTTCTCTGAATTTTTGTAAAGTTTCATCCAGAATTTGTAAGAGTGATTTAAAGTTTGTTGCATAAATGTAGAAGTCATCGTAGAAATTCTTAATGTTTCGTAGGCCTTTTATAATTTCTTCCGTTTTCCGTTGCCAGATCGCAGGAATGCTGGCTGCTCCGTAGACTGCTCGAGTTGGACGAATTAAACCATGCGTTGGCGTGTTGAGAGTAAGCATATGGCTGAATTCATCGTCAAGAACAAGATGAGAATAAGCGTCTAAAGCATCCAGATGGCAGAAGATTTTAGCACCTTCCTTAGTTGGCTAAACAGATGTTCCTTTTTTGGAATTGAATGTTCGTCTACAACTAAACGGGGATTCACTGTCAGTTTATAGTTTCCTGTAATACGCAATTTACCATTCTTCTTAACTACTACATGAGTTGTTGACGCCCATTCGGAATAATCTACCCGTTGGTAAAAGCTTGACTGTATTTTCGCGTCAATTTCTTTCGCATACGCTTTTCGAAGTGCTAATGGTATACCCTAGCTTTCGCAAATATTGGCGCTGTGCCCGGTTTTTTATGTAAGGAAATAGACGGACCAATGAGTGTACCTGCTTTTGAATTGAAAACGTCTTTGTACTTATCTAACAATTGATTTAGTCGCACGGTCTGTTCCTGTGTTAACTTCGGAGTGGCTGTACTAATTGTATGTATCGTACTTGTTTCCGCCGCTGAAAAGAGATCAACGAAATTAATTTCGTGTACAAAATGTGAGATCCATTCCCTTCCGAATAATGCATCAAAATGTCCTCTAACTACAAACAGATTGAGTCGTCAGGTAGTGTTACCGATAGTAACTTTAACTAGAATACGACCTATACATGGAATCTGGTGACCAGTGTAGCTGACAAACTGTCTATCTGTTTTCTCTAACGCGAAATTCGGTTTAATTTTACGCAGTGTATTTACATTTATAATGCCGCATGGTGCACCCGTGTCTACTTCCATTTGCAACGATTTACCCTCAATATAGTAACATCAATCATATTAATCGAATTTACCGCATTAATTTTATTTAGACATTAGTTGCTTTCCATTTACATCAAAACTCAGATAATTCTCACTTATGTGATGTCATTCTGTCTTTATTATTCATTAATTGCCAAAAAGGATAGAACGACGTCACAAGTGATGAGCATTATCTGAGTTTTGATGTAAATGGAAAGTACCTATTGAATCGTATCTATGTTTTCCGCCGGTTGTATTGCTGCGATTATCTGTCTTTGTCTAACGAAATGACATCTGTCTTTTTTTCGATTGCTCGCCATCTCTCGCAAGATCCGGCAACTGCTGTTGCTGCTCTTCTTGTCATTCTGCATCCGTATTTGCATTACTAAAATAATTATTAGATGGATCTTTTTTTGTACGCATTGAATCTTACTTCTACTTACACGATATTATTCCTACATGTTTTCCCAAGGGTGGATGATAAACATTATGTACGTATAAACAGTAGAATTTTTGTTTTAAACAAATATTGTCGTCAGGTGACAGCTATGTATGTGCCCCAATAAGTAATATTTTTAATTTTTTGGTGCTTTTGATATAAAATCGCGTTTTGCACCCTAGATTTTTGTGCGGACTTTAATTCTGTAAAAGATTTTTGCAATTCTATAAAGCCAATTAAAAGATCCATCTAATAACGATAATGTCGGTAAATCATACGGCTGCAGGATTCCCTTAACCCTTTTAGGTCACATTTCCCGAGAATCCCGTACCGGTCACACTGACAATGAGTGAAATACACCCCCAGCGTGTTTGCACGTGTATAAAAAATTGTAGGTGACCTTAAAGAAAAAAAAATATCCTGTTGTAGTTTAAGTCTTCCTTAAAAAGACTGTACAGGTTTGATTTGCAAAAAATTAATTTAACATATGTAAAAAAATTGTTGAAAAAAAAGTCGGAAAAGTGACTTTTCACAAAAACTCTAATGTAACTTTTTCAATTTTTAAGATATTTTAATTTTTCAAACGGTTTTTTCATCCTCAGATGACGCACTTTTCACTCATTATTGCAGTTTATGTGGCCGTTCCAAAAAGTATGTTGATTTTGAGGTATGAAGGTGCGATTTTTTGCAGAAAAAAATGCCGAGAGAAAACTAACGGACCGAAAAATATACCACCGACGAGGATCGATACTTGAAGGTTCCAACTACCTGTAGATGGCGGCCCATATAAGGCCCATTTCCATTGGTTTACTGGGTCGTTTTCGAAGTCAAAAAAACGCTGGGGTGTATTTTACCCAGTGTAACCTAAAAGGGTTAAGGGGACCTCAACAAAGTTAGCCCCCCCCCCCAAGTAGATTATTGATATATTTTTTTTTACCAATTGTTTGGTGGTTGATTGGTAGTATTTGGTACCGTATTCAAAACGTTCGGTAGTTTCTCGTTTTTCTAGGAAATCAAAAACAAATTTTTGATCTTCTTTTAGCCCCCCCACTTTGACTGCGGTAGTTTTTTTTTTTTTTAATCGATTGGCGATTGATTGGCAGTGTTTGGTACCGCATTAAAAACTTTTGGTGGTTGCGCGTTTCTTTAGGAAATCGAAAAAACAAATTTTTGATCTTCTCTTAGCCCCCTCACTTTGACTGTGGTAATTTTTTTTTTTTAATTGATTGGCGATTGATTGGCAGTGTTTGGTACTGCATTGAAACCTTTTGGTAGTTTCGCGTTTTAAAAAGAAAGAATTAATTGTCAACAAATTTTTAACCTTCTTTAGCGCCTCCACTTTGACTGTTGGGAATTTTAAATTCTTTTTTACCAATCGTTTAGTGGTTGATTGATAATGTTAAGAGCTGTAAGTTATTGAAAATTTTATTTTAAAGCCTTGTGTCCACGATGCTAGAACTGTGTCCGAGTTTCGGTTTAAGCCAATAAAACTGCTACTTTTCTGTAAGAGCTGCAAGTTGATTGGCTTAAACCAAAACTCGGATGCAGTTCTAGCATCGTGAACACAAGGCTTAACATTTCAGTTACGTATAGTGACGATTGCACACATTGTGGGCATTCAGGCGAGTGCAACCGCTACCCTTATAAAAATTTTTCACCGTTTTTGGACCGTTTTTGGACCGCGAAAATGGTCAGTTTGAGTAGTAAAAACGTGCATTTGATTCAATGACCCGTTTTTGGGGCGCAAAAGGTCCCTTTTGCTTAAAAACGAGTGGTTAAAGCGGATTGCGTACGAGTATATCCGAGTAGTAATACGTATTCTTATGAGTATTTTTGAGTGGTAAATACGTGCTGTGTGCGACATGGGTCCAATGCTACGTGCCAGTATCGAGCCAATATCGAGCCGACACTGATTTCCCTCATTCACCCGACATAAAAAAAATTATTTATTTTGAAATCTTATTACTATTTTTTAACTAAATTTGTTTCTTAAGATGCAGTCTATGATTATAAATATTTTCTCGTATTTAAAAACACATATAAAAACACACTTACCTTGGTGGGATTCGAACTCGGGATTTCGGGACCTCTGGATCGTGAACCAACTGCCTTACGTGGTAGACTACTTCTTAATTTGATATAAGTGTTATATATAATCTACACATGTCATAACCAGCACAAATATATAATTTTTCAAAAACTATTTTAAGAAACAAATTCAGTTTAAAAAGAGTAATAAAATTTTAAATTGGACATATGATATAATATTTCTTAATGTCGGGTGAATGTCAGAAATCAGTGCCGGGTTATTACAAAATTTTGTGTTCGTAATATATTTATAAAGTTAAAACATCCTTATCAAATCTTTACAAGGGCCTTATTAGATAAAAATAAGGAAACCTTTCTTATGGAATCTCTAATAAATAATGATCGGGACCTCATTAAGTTAAAATAAGGAAATCTTTCTTATGGCATCCCTAATAACTAATGATCGGGGCCTTATGTTATGTAAGGCCATCCCTAACAAATTTCTACACGGGATATTGCACTTATAGAAACGTTCAATGCAAATTTCTCGCAAATATTTGAATATTACATCGTACCACTTATCTATTAGTGAAGGATAAATAGTGTAAGTACTAAAACATTTAACCCTTACGGTACAGTTTGAAAAGATTTTTAAGTTTGTAGAATAAATGTACTTCAATTTAGAGATAAGGAGAAGATAAGGAGTGGGAGTCTTTCAGAATTTATGAGAAATTTTGATGGATAGAAATCGAGCTGACTCAAAATCCCCCTGTATGTAACATAAGGGTTAAAATCGAGCAAAATCCGCGGATATTTTTTTGTGAGTAAAAAAGAAACGTACTAATAGACCAATCCGTTTCTTTATGCATGTGATTATGCACCTATGCAAGTTTGTATGGGTAGACCTTAAGGACCCGGACACACACTTCCGCACAAAAATTGATTGATCTATTTCCTTATGCACATGTGTATGAACCAATCAATTTTCTTATGCTTACGCATTATGCGTTGTGCAGAAGTGTGTGCTCCCCGCTTAAAGGTCAATCCAGACAAACTTCCATAGCGCATAAACATAAGCATAAAAGAATTGATTGGTCCATATGCATGTGCATAAGGAAATAGACCAATCCGTTTCGTTATGCATATGGTTATGCACCTTGCACCTATGCAAGTTTGTGTAGATATAGCTTAAGCCCTAGAACATGCGCATGTGACCCCAGAGCCTAGTGCGTGTATGTACATACGTACATAGATAGCGGTTGCGCTCTTGAATGCCCACAATGTGTGCAATCGTCACTATACGTAACTGGAATGTTAAGCCTTGTGTCCACGAAGCTAGAACTGCATCCGAGTTTTGGTTTAAGCCAATCAACTTGTAGCTCTTACAGAAAAGTAGCAGTTTCATTGGCTTAAACCGAAAACCGGACACAGTTCTAGCATCGTGGACACAAGGCTTTAAAATAAAATTTTCAATAACTTACAGCTCTTAACATTATCAATCAACCACTAAACGATTGGTAAAAAAGAATTTAAAGTTTCCAACAGTCAAAGTATATAGTATACCTATATGGTATATATGTATATACTATATTTATACTACTTATCTAAAAAATATTAAATATAAATAGTTGTACAAACAGAGTATTTATATCTATATATACACATATATAGTATATAGTGGGATTAAATCCAGTAGTTACTCCCACTGTTGGATTTGTTCCCACTGATTTCGATTTTTTTTTGTTGATTTCTTCCAACTGCTGACAAGAAGAAAATAATTTGAAAATGGTAAGCTTATCGACTAAACCTCTGCGTTCTCCATTGATTCTGCAACAAAAGCCATGTATATTATTATTTAGATGCTTAACAGAAAAAATTAAATCGAAATGATTTAATTAGAATGAGGGAGGGGATTTTACTCTAATCACAGCTGTGTTGCAAGTCTGACAATTAGTCGGCGTGTAGTTATTATGATTGGAAAATATCTATTTAAATTAAAAAAAAAATTAAAAATAATTTAACGCAAACATCTTGTTGCGGCTCTGCGCTCTTTCGTTATATATATTTTATTTCTAATCATTTGAGCTTATCACGATTATTATATTATTATTACAATTTTCCAATCACAAAGAGAGAAATAACATATAACATTTCATGATGCTTGCAAGAGATGTAAATATATACAAATTTCGATAAAAAATACGTTAACATATAACAAGTCGGGGAAAGATGCCAGTGAAGAATTATCATAGATATTATAGTTAAGAATTGTTATAGAAATATGAACAAACCGATAGTCATAATGGTTTTGGAATTTTTGTAAAATGATACTTAAACTTTTATTACATAACAGTGCTGAAAATAGCCACCCTAAAAGTTATCATTAAAATGCTGTAATTTGATTATATGTTTATCCCAAAATGCAAAAAATTGGCATTTTATCCTAATGACGAGGAGAAGATGCTACCTCTAACTCTTCACACATTGTCATAAAAGAAATGGCTATTCGGGTTATAAGACAGCCATTTCACGTGGTTTCAAAATATGTTAAATAAGTCGATCCACTTTCAATGAAAAGTAATGATGAAAAATTTTAACAAAGATGAGAGTAAGATATTATAAGAAGTTTACTCATCACTTGATTTAAAAAGGTCTTTTTAGATTTTTCCGATTTAACACGATAAAATTGCAAAAGCTTGCATGTTTCAGTCACTGTATAAATAATCTCACGTTAACAACTAGAAAACATTGCAATCTATCGAATAATAAACGACATATTATTTCAACAAAGTAGCATGTTCGACTTACTGGCATTTTCTCCCGCGACTTACCCTATATATTTTAATAGAAATTGTAGCGTACACTTACATCCAGCAAATCTTAAGGTTTCGTAAATTTTTTAATTTTGTGAGGGCATCAATTCCTCGCGGAGTAACAGGACAGCAGGAT
>NW_020226352.1:0-98636 GCF_003070985.1 Temnothorax curvispinosus | reverse complement strand
CAACGTCGGTTTAATGCACGCCTGTGTGCATTGTTCACATAAATCCCCTTTCTTTTTGTGCATCACGTACACGTGCGCCCGCTACGTTTCATCGCACAGCGGATTTTCTCCCCTCGTCGCGCACAATGAAAGATCGATTGTCTCTTTTTTGGACGTCAATCGAAATGTTAACTTGTTCCACTTATGGCGTTTGTACTCTCTTAGGAAGATATATATTTTAGAAGAATATACATTCTCTTTCTCTGTAAGACTTATCTGCGTATATACACGAAGAAATAATTTTCGACGCGGTAATATACGTATGTACGTGGCGAGTATCGCTTCTGCGAACATTCAAATAAAATACCTGCTATCTCGCGAATTTTCCTCCGGCTCGTTACTACGAAAGGTACTACTGTGATACAGGTTTCCACTTGAATAATCTCGTAATGTGCGCAACGTTAACGAGATTCCATATAATAGAAGAACGGCTCGTAGCGCGCGCCTCTGTGAAACGGCCGAAGTTTTCGGCCGCTCGTAATTCCGGATCGGGTATACGTTTTGCTGGACGCAAATAGCGGCATGCGCGCGCGCGCGTTCGCGTTTCGCCCGGCTGCCGAGACTCCGGGAGACTCATTATCGTGTTCCCACGAACTCCGCCGAGTTCCGCGATCTCCTGGAACAAGAGAACATTCGCCCACGGTTCGTTGACCGATGATCCGATGGTCGGCGCGAATTACTTGGGTACAGAACGGGGAATGGGTATCGGATATGGTCCGCGATGAGCCACGCTTCCCGGCGACGCTCCATCGGCGACGACGCTGCAGCACGTTCGCCATGTCGCGGCTGCTTTTTTGGGTATTCTCGACCGTTGGCCTTTGGGCGAATTTTTGGTGTTGCCGAGCGATACTGCTGTACCCCGAGAATACCTTGCTTCAGGTATCTTCAAAATTTACCGTTAATTTTTATAATATCTTATCTCCAAAGGAGAATTTATATACTGGGTTAACGATTCACTTTACTTTTATCGCCTCGAGAGACGTTTCGTATTATTATTTAGGGGCTTGGTTACTTTATTAAATGCCGCAGGCACTTTGTAAAAATGCTTTTTATTTAACGTTGTTCTGCAATTATTTTTAGGATAAATAAGATTTTAAAGTTGTAATAAGTTAGAAGCTATATCGTGTTTATAGTATATTTACACATTGAACACTAAAGTTTGGCATATCAATTTGTTTTATGAATGTTTTAGTTTCGCAGATTTTAATAGATAATTAAAAATTCTGCGTCCATATGCCAGCGAAAGAAATAGCGTTTCAATCAAATTTGAGCTATCAAAATGATATTTAGCTGTACATATCGATTAATTGTTGTGAGAGCTTTTAATTTGAACCCGTGAATCGCTGAACAAAATATCGCTGTTGCCGTATTAAATATTTATTTGCGAGTCGTCAACACGTTACTTAGCAAATCTAGTCCGGATAGATGAATTACTGTCTCTTCTCGAGACGAAATTTTTCATATTAAACAAAATTTCTCGCAATAATTTTGCTTAAAAAGGAAAAAGATCTTTACGGAATTTAATTATTTTTACGTTGGAATTTTTTAATCCAAACAATCGTTCAATTTAGAATATCTAAAAGAAAACATGTAAATGAATTCATTTTCGGATAGTTGGCTCCGTTTGCCTCGCAATTTGAATGCCTTTCTCGAGATGTAATCTCGGAACATTTGCTCGACAGTTTACTCTGGGTATCTCGATGCCGGTGGCGATGACGAAAAGGGGCGGCATCGCCTTCTCCTCGGGATTCCAACTCAACTATGCTCTACCGTGGAACTTGTCGCAGTTCGAACCGACGATAATTCCCGCGAGACACATCAGGGATCTCGATTTGCAGGAAACTTACGTCGCCATTGAGAACCTCTTGGACGAGTAAGTTTGCGCTAATCGCTCCCCGTACGTCGACCCTTAAAGAGCCTCGCCGCGAAAATGTACTTTCCTTCGCAGCTTCAGCGGGAAGTTCGAGGAGAAAACGTTCGGAACGTTTTACCCGGTCGCTTGTGTATGCATTAATTAAATTTGTCGAGAGGAGTGGCGAAACGAGAGGCGCCCGATAAAACTCCCGGCGGATATATATCAATGGTTTCAATTTGCGCGGCACTTAGCCGTCATCGAGATTGACCGAACGAGCGAGTTGTCGCTCTCTCGTTATTCTCTTTCCGCTATTCTTTTGTTCACTCTCATACACACGCGGCTCAGGGAACAAGCGCGCAATTTTACTCGCCGGGTTTGCACAATGTCCGGACGGTCGAGAGATTTGAATTTAGAATCGGGAGAACGAATGTCGCGCATTACCGCGCAAAATTGCCCGATGAATCAATAAACACGGTAGACGCGAGAGCAAGTGAGTATGTTTCTAAATAATTAACTCTGAATTTTCTTGCTATTGGTTGTCTCCGATGGCCGCTTGTTGAAATTACATTTCTGCTGAACTACGCGCTAGCTTTCTCTAATTCGCTTTGGGCAAGACTCCAGAAGTGTTTTATCGTCGATACCGAGATTGTCAAAAATAATTCTCAGTGCCAACATTTTTGAGATCTTGTCACGTGGCAAAATTAATTTTACGCTTTGCTCATCATGTCAATAATAAAATTTATTTATTTTACTGTCGGTTTTTTTAAATCATGATTTTATATGCAGATTTAGCTGTCATAAATTTATTAATAGGGAAATTTATATGTTTTCCTATATTCTTATTGATCAGATATCTAAACATGTTCGTCATATTACTCTCTACAGAAGAAAGATTTAAGTTGATTTTAAAGATGTTATCATTGGTTATACTATTAAATTGAAAAAAGCGTAAAAGTGTACGGTTCATTTCGCGACGGTTCATTGATTGACGGTCCAGATTGCGCGAAATTCTGCCAATTTTACTTTCGGTGATAAAGAGCGTCTCCTTTCGATCTACACCACTCTCCTTCACTCTACGTAAGTGGGAGTTGGCGTCCGCAGGATCAAAGGGCGACAGGGGTAAAGACGGCGACTCGAACATAAATTAATTGGGACATAAGGCAATTACTCCGCTGGGATGCAGGAAAGCGTGCACTGCAGGGGCGTAAGTTACAGGCGAGGAGTTTGCCCCGAGAAATAATAGTAATCGTGTGTAATAATAATAAAAAGAAAATTTTTGATCGAAAGGGATAGAGAGTGCAAACGCAGATCGAGATCTGCAGTTGTGTAAAAAACCCAGTGTTTTTACTCTTTCGTTGCTCGTTGCTCGCGAAAGATTTCAATGGGATGTGTCGCTTTGATAAAATTACCTCGACGTAGGATTAGAATAAGAAAGAGTCGCGGGGCCGCGAGAAGAAGAAGGAACGCGGCGAACGATCGAAACGTAAATAACCTACGCTGCAAAATAAGATTCGATGTTGACTCTTTAGACACGGCTGGCGAGATGGCAGGCAGTGTCTTTTGAGGACCATCTGCGAGCTCGCGGAAACGCCTCTCCACAGGACCCAGCAGGATATCCTCGGGGAGGTGATCCACCTAATATTAACGTAAGTTAATTCCGACGTTTCCGGCACTCGTGCGCTTTGACTCGTCGCGAACGGGATCGATGTACATCCGCGCACTTCCGGAAACGAGATTTATCACCAGGGGGAAGAGAGTCGTGAGTAATGAATTCCCTTGGAAGTTTCTAATGGCTGACAGATTTGTTAGGAATAATGTAGAGAATCCACCGAAGGTATTCGTATACGCGAATATACAGCTCGTAAAATGAAGGTTAGCAGCGTAGAAATTTGCATCTCGTTTGTAGCGGATTCTTCTCATCGTGCGTAAAACTAAAGTTCATCTCTTTATAGGCTATGAAGACTTTCGAGTCAAAGAGTTCTACCGAGTTTTATTCTTCTCAACGTACGTCTTCTTTTCCTTTACGGTCTCGCAGTTAATAAATCGACTGCAAATAAAATTAAAGTAATACAATTTTTTTCTTTAATAAAAGAAAATACAGATCCATTTTTTTAAAGATAATTTTCAGAAATATTAGCCAGCGATTCAGATTAGGATTTGATATACAGACACGGCAGAATGCGCTTTCCGTTAATTTTCGTGATTCTATCGCTGTGAGTGAAAATGAGATTTGTTTTCGCATGTCCGTGATATAAAATACTAGACACGTGCCCCGAGACTATGTCGGTTTCGAATATTGCCGTTCGAGAATGCGTGCGAATAGCGAGGGATCCATCGAAACGTGAATATACACACGGAGCAGAGCTTACAGATTTGATACGATTGCGTGGCTACGCGTACATACAGCTGTCTGGACGACCGTAAAATCCGGCCTCATGTTTGGCAGAATCCTAATTGAGCGTCGGTCGAGCAGCAGATGGCTGTTACATCATGTAAAATATTCGCCCGTCCGCCGCGCCGGCTACAAGCCGTCCTGTAACCAGAAGCTACGAAATTTGCTATTCCAAACGCGCCCACGCCCGCGTATATTCGAAGGAAATTGCGCCCGAGCTAACACCGGCGCGGTAATTACGCGACTAAGTCTAGCGCGTGTACATTGAGTTTCCAACAGAAGTGTGTTTCGCCCAGGTTTTCATCAGGCATCGCTTTATAGTATATTTCTCTCTTGGCGGCTGAGAGAGACTCCCTCGGAGTCTCGTCTCTCTCGAAATAATCGAATGAAACGCCGATGCGCTTCGTGCCCGAGAGACTTCCGCGGGTGTACATATTATATATAAGCTTTCGTTGTCAAGTATATTTCACAAATTAATGCCGACGAGCCATTAATTGCGAAGCATGCAAATTTCCGAGATTTCCAACGAATATCCAAGGTGTCCGTATAGATTCATGGTCGGTCCAATAATTGTTAAGGTATGGGAGGCGAGATAAATTAGGATATTTTACTCTCAAACATGGCCAGAGATTTATTAAATATTGTACCGAGCGACGGCAGAAATTACAATTTTAAACATAGTACACGCTAATTACAATATTTATTACATGCGTTCTTTGAAAACGTCGATGAAATTATGTCTCGAAAAAACATGCGATGATTATTAGAATTTCATGTCAAGCTTCCATATTGATGAGAAAATATGTCGATATATAAATACTGTGTATTTTAAACAAAGAGAAAATTAATACCATAACTCTGATTGAGTTGTCCAAACAATGAGCGCTTGAAGTGCAATGTATTGGATAACGTCCGATATGCGGTTGAATAATCTAAAGCTTGACGGGAAGCACGAAACGATTTAATCTGAATCTCCTTCGCAGGCCTACGGAGGACTTGCCGGTAGCAATTAATTCCAGTCACCGGAGCGCCGACAAATTGTATCAGGAAGCCGAACGGCTGGGTAACTCTGGCGGCGATTGCGTCCTAACGTATCCGGATTGCACCGAGTCGCCGTTGGAATCATTTACAGAAATTATATTTCCTTAAGTAATCAAATCGTTGCGAGCCACCTTCACTCCCTTCAGGATTAGGACACGCTCGAATTTTGTTTACGCGTTTAATTACGCATGTCATTTTTGCAATGTTTATCAGTAAGAATCTTAATATGCGCCAAGCAACGCGGTCTTTTTTGACGAGATTGCATTCTCAGAAAACGGATATGGGACTGATGACATACTTTTGTTACGAGGTAAATTTGATCTGTGCGTTCATGCGAATGTGGATGACGATGTGGGAACTTTCAGTTTGCAAATAGTTACGTATCTCGATCGTAACAAATAAAGTTGAAAATTGAAAAAAAAATGTGCTTTAAATATAGCAGCAACAATTGAGTATTGTTCTTGTTTGTGTGGATGTGACACGTGTCGTTCCATTCTCGTAGATATTTCAGTTTAAGCCGTGAACTTAAAACGAAAAATCTATTGTATAACAGTTTAAAAAATAAAATATTTATAATTTATAATAAATATAAAATAATAAATGCGATAACTGTGCAGGAGCCCTGATATTTTTAAAGTCCCCAACTTTGTATACAATTCCTCCATGTTTATATCTGTATTTATGAAGTATACATGAAAATTGATATGTAGGTATAATTTGATTAAAATCGCTAGAGAACATGTACACAATTTATTATTTATATTCGAATTAACTATAAATGAAGATGTTTTCAGGATTAATGTATTTTTAGGACATCATCGCACGATTCAAATTCCAGCGAATACATTTTATTAGAAAATACATTATAATTTTAAAATTTATCTTTTGATAAAAATTTCTTATTTATACATGTATGTGTGTGAACGAACATACTACTTGTAGTTACATATACTACGTATATATGTAAGACGTACTTGCTCAAGGAACGACTATGAATAACGTCCATTCGCTCGGTGCGACGATCAAGTGACCGTGTTCTGTCGCAGCCTCGCGAAACGAGGGATGGAGGAGGGTGCTAAGTAAATTTCGCTGTCGGGTCTCGCCGTAAGATAGGTTGGAAGAGCGATATATACGACGCTCGATTTCTTCTCTCCTACGTGTCTGCCGAGACTCTTTATCTGGATTCGTAAATACCGCCGGCATCACGCCCCGCTTCGCCCTCACCTCCTCTCGTTCTTCCGCGGCCCCCGTTCTTATCCTCCCTTCCCTTTCCGCCCTCTCTCGTGCCCCATATCTTTCGATGTCTCTTCCTTCCGCGTGTCTCGCATCGTCGAAAAAATTATACGTATCTGGAAACTTCATGCATGGGCACGAAGACGCCTGCGAGAGAGACGATCCGCGGAGCGGATGGCGATAGCTCCTCCGCTGGACGATGATGGAGCACCCCCAGTCACGCACTTTCGCGTGTCAGCCGCGCTCATGTACCGAGTGCCCTAGAATCGGCAGGAAGAGGACTTATAATGTTATCCTCTTCGAGATTCAAAGCGAGTGTTTGATGTTGAAAACGATTTGTCGAGTTAGTTTGCGGACTATAAGCTTTATGAAGAGATCATATTCTTCAATTAATTTCAAGGGAACTTTAAGAAGAGCTTTATTTCAGGCCTAATACGATACAGATGTATCGTATTAAAAATTGGAAATTTGATAAATAACAATTACGCGCTCCAAATCTTCACTAAGGATGAATAATTATGATATTGCTTAAACGTATGTGTTCAACACCAACGGAACGTTTTATTAGCCTTCTGAATGATCTAAATTTATAAAATTTATTTTTATAATTAAATAATATAAGATAATTTATCCGTGGAAGACGTGAGATTTATACTTGTCGCAAAAACGTTTTCTCGCAAAACGCGAGAACGTTTTCAACGCTCGAGCGAGAACGTATATAGTTCGACGTTACCTAATTTTGCGTTTATCCTTCGTATTTTCGGAGATCGCGCTGCGTTCCTAGGTGTTAAACACATTGTATTACACTCCTGGGATTAACAATTACACGTGCGATAATAGCATAATGTTACAATAGAATTACGCGCTTGAGGATTACATGGTTTAATTAATTAAACAATCAACCGTTCCAACCAACGATACGTTACAATTTCCGGGAAAAGGATGGATTGTGAGCTATACGCACATCCATCTTGCTCGCTATTTTCTGCTGAAAGAATAGACTTTTCCCCGTTTGTACTATCCAATTTCGTTCAACCACTTTATTATGTCTCCCGTTTCCATCTTCATTTATCTCCTCCGGCCAACCCTTCCCCCCCTCTAATTTTTATTCGTCCGCGTTCGAAGCTTCGTCCTGGTGCCCCGAAAACCTCGAGTGCGAAGTATCGGAAATAAGATTACCCGCGTTATTTCGCGCGGAGCGCGGCGCATTACATAGTTTCATTATAGCGCATCAATTAAAACTTCGCAAGTCATTAACTCGCGGAGATTTACCCTCGACGTAGAGTAACGACCTCCTTCTCTATTTAGTCCCACCCGATTTACGCTCTCCCTCTTTCTTTTCCGACCCCATCTCCATTTATCTCATCTTGCTTCTCTCTCTTTCTCTCCACCCTCTCTCTTCCCTCACGTGCGTTACATCTCCACCCCGGTACACACCCCTACGCGCTACGCGCTCCTTCCCTTTCACGGAACCTCTTTGCCTTCGCGTTTCTCGGGGGCTCCGAAGCTTGAGCGTGTAATCTTCTTGTTCCAAAACTTGTTCCGCGCGACGCCCCTTATCCGGAACTTGTCGCGGGCATTCCCACCTGGGGGGAGAGGTAGTGACAACTTTCCGCAAACAATGATTACAAAGGCAGAACTGACAAACATTCGCGCAGGAGTGGGGTGAGCGGTAGATTGCCATCTATCTCGGCGATGTTACCTGACTGCTACTTTCCGCGCGCGCGTTTTCGCCTCCATTGTTCGGATTGTATATGGCTTGTCATTAACTTTAACCTGGGTCGTTACAGTTTTACGAAGTATATATTCCGCGCTGTTACGTTACACGCGCTGCATCACTCGACACGCAGAAGTGATAGGATTTAATTGAAACTCCGAGTGGGAAAAAAGGAGGAGACGCATGAAGTAATCTGCGTAACGATGATTAATTATGCCTGACATTATGAGTGTATATTTAAACAACGTTTGTGTATACACGCGGAAAAAAGCGGAGTTAAATTCAGCGTAAATAGATAAAATATAATTCAGTAGAAGATTTATTCGTCCACAGTGAAGACAGTAATTCAACTTTATACGCAACAACAAAATATTAAAAAACTTAATATTACATTGTAACATTTAGTATGCGTTCAAGTAAATATATTTTATATTTAAACCGAGATAAAATTTTTGCCCGAAATAATTATTAATTTTATTTGCAACTCCGGTATAAATTGTATTTTTCGAGATGCAGAGTTGCGAGAAAAATATTTAATCTGCTTATACTGATTGTGAGCGAACTAAGCTTTATATATGCAGATTCGATTCGAATTTCAGGAACGTTAATCGTTAATTTCAAGAACATCTCCGAGCCTCTTCCGGTCGCGATTTTCTGTGAGCGTACCAAGTTATTTGAGCGTGCTTGACCATAATTCATCGCAGGTGTCGACTCGCTGAGCAAGCAGTTCGTGTGGCTCTACGAATTTACGTTAATTTCCACGAGGCCGGGCCACGTGCGCCGACAGGAGTTCCGAAACGGGCAAGTAGAAACGGCCGGTTAAAGTCAGACAAGCGTGCGTATGCGCCACTCCTGCAGCAGCGAGTTCACTGTGCTCTCGGTCGTAAGATTATAAAGGTATGCTCGCGCTAAATGAAATACATGTCGCTACAAATTCGCCGCAAATTCGATCACGGTCCTAAGATAATCTTTACGTTGTTTTCAAAATTAATAATTAATTAACTAAACCTTGCCACTTACTCCATTTTATGAGTGTCGATTAACTGTAGCGCGTTTCACCAAACTCCCAGGACTTACGTCAAAATAGTTACATTTATTACCGGAACAGGAAATGTACGTTCTTAAGCGCTGAAAATATGAGATTATGATTTTTCCGATAAATTTTCTTAAGGAATATGCAAGAAGATTCACTCCTTGCGCCAGATCGTATGCGATTTGAATCTACGTACTTGTAAGCAAGGTTTTGATGCGATGTGGCGTATTACTCGAGGTGAGGTCAAAGGGAAAGACGACGAATCCGTGACGACGGAGGTCTCCCTTCGGGCGATACTCAGAAAACTTTTCCGGGTGCCAGGCATTAGAGTTATTTACCGCGGGAAGCTCCATTTTCGGCGGCTGCACTCACCCACGAGTGCGAAGGCAACGCGATACTTATACAGGGCGGGTCATAAAGGCCGCCATAAATTGCACCCTTGATAAAAGTAGCTATATTTAATGCCGGCCACCCGCGGGGGGTACACCTGAATACGAATTCATTCGCCCTGACAGTGGCAGCGTACATTTTATCCGCAGAATACGACGCGAGTTCAAGAATCGCGCGCGCTTTTCAGCCCGGGATCACGGTATACTTCCTCCATTGTGCGTCCCGCTTTGTATCCCCCGCGGAATCCAGTGGGATCGACTCGGGGAAGTGTGATATTACGACACAGTCGTGAAATATAAAAATTATTACAAGCCGGTCCCTTTTAATTTTATTTTCCCGCAATTTTTGCTAATAAAAGTTTCTTCCGCGTAATTTTTTCCGCGCGTAAGTTCGTCGTCTGTAAGCAGGGTTGATTTATTTATTGTAACAGAGTCAAATGAATATGCTAATTACAATAATGTATTTTTATAGATCTCTTCACTTCTGCGTCTATTCTCTTTCGTAATCAATGCTAAACACTCACATGTTCTTCTACATACGGTAATTAAAAACGAGCTTAGGTAAATAAAGTAAAGACATAATTTATACTTCAATTATCTGTAATTAACAATAGAAACTTTGAATGACTATAAAACTATAAAATATAAGCAAAAATGCAACAATATGGCTATGCATAATAAAGCTTTTTTTGCTGTCACTCCGCCTGTAAAATAATATTATTTTGCTATTTGTGCACATTGTGACAAATACGCGATATGAACTTTTAATGAGTCGCGCTACGCGTCTCAAAGAGATAAAAAATAAAGAGGGCGCAGTTTAGAACAACGGGGCAATTCTGAATAATATTGTTTTTCGCGTTTCACGTAAAAAAAAACGGCCAGCTTTTGGACAAAAGCAACGCAATAAATTACGAATGTGGGACTCTGAGCAGACAGTACAGCTTTTTGACGGGAAACGTGTGACAGTTGTTGACCTAAACTGTCAAAAAAGCTGTTATTGAAAACTGCCCCGCGTACAATTCTCTTGCTTAAACTGTCTTTTTCTCGAGTATATTCGTATTACTGTTGAAACTGGTACGCGAGATCACAATACACACGAAGGAAAGCGTGGGCAAATATACAATACCTAATTCGCTACATTAGGTCAAAGTGAAAAATCTATATTTTATATATGTTAGAAATAAATTGCATTATATATTTCTTTCATCAGTTCTGTCAGTTCCTAATGGCGAGAAAGATGTTCCTGCTCAGTTTTCTCGTGTTATATTGTTGGAGAAGCGAGGGTTTTACGTCTAGATCGAGAAGACAGATATTGTTCCCGCCGCCAATCGTCTACCCATATGGAGGAACATTCAAGGTATTTTTAAGCACTTATTAACTCTAGAGAGTATCACTTTTTCTCGGTACGCGCGGGCGTAATATCGCTTCATTGGTTTTTAACTTTATCGTTACGAAGTTCCTCGCTTCGAGTCGAGGTTCCTGATTAGTTTGGGAATTAATTTTTGAAGTACTTCTCGCTGCGCGCGTATTTGAAAATTTTCTGTGTCTGAATATTTCCCTCAAGAAGACGCGCTAACTAATTACGATTCTCGCGGCGTAATACTTCGCCGAGCGAAATGATGGCGAGTCCTCTTCGCGAAGATGCGGATTCTATCTCACGGCAAATATATTCCACCTGACGAACTAATGATACTCCTATCTGTAGACATGCTAGATTTCTGTAATCATTCTGCACAGTCTAAATCCTACTGAAATTTAAGTTTTTATTTATTTCCCAAAGAAATATTCTTTGCATAGTGAAATTTCAGTTTCATTTCGTTGTCTCGTCGTTTTAACATTAATCGTTAAGTAAAAATACAATTTATGTAGCTTCTCTACAAACGTGACTCGAACACAACGTCTAATTAATAATTTAATTAAAATGCCTGTCATTAATTATTTACAGCCTTTATACTGGAAGCTACAATTTGTAATTTATTATTTGTTAAGTCAGGAAAAATGTTGCATAGATTGAAACATCTAATTATAAAATATTTTATATCTATACACATTTTAGTTTTTATAAATAATAAAAAATATAATAAAAAAAGTTGAGAAAAAGCGAAAACTCGGTAGATAAAATTTTATTTTATTATACATTAAAATTTATTCATAATTATTCTTTCTGAGCTTTCTCGTTAAATATTAAAACAAAAATTGCTCTCACATACATTACATTATCCTGTGAACATCTCTACAAATTTATTCAAGCCGAGCTTAATTAACACAGTGGGATCGAAATCATCTCGAAGGCAAAGTAACGAAGCACGTTAAATTTTCTTTAAATTACAATTTCACGCTATCGGTGTCAGTGCTGCTAGTGTCTTCGGCGGCAGGAAAAGCAGGGGAACAAATTTAAATGGCGGGTATGTCCCGGCGTTCGCCACAGGACGCCATTGATAATTAACTGCAGTTTTATCTGCGGTCCGCCCTTAAATCCACTAATTAAATTGGAAAACTCCTGCTGTGCAGTTTTCGCAATTGGATGAGACGATTCGATGTCGTGATGGGTTGTTTGTCTTCGTTTTCTCGCTGCCTCTACGAGATATTCTCGGTTATTAGTACTATATCTACCTCCTTCTCGGCCCTCTCGCTCTCTCTTTCTCTCTAAAGGAAGGAAAACTTAGGGAAAATTAAACGAAAACTCAATGGAGTATCTGATCAGTGTGTAAATAAGTGGTTTTAGAATTGTAGGAGTAATCAGTAATGAAAGAATATTAGTTCTTCCTCTTCACTTTCCCGTTTCGAGCTTTGCTACCCGATTATAGATGATAGAAACTGAAGAGGATTAATATTACTTTAAATCTAGATAAATAATGTATCTATATAATTATAATTATAATTATAATGTTCATAAATTTTGTGAGCGATACTTAAGACATTTATTTGCAAATTATCAGAAATTAACGCTGTATGTGTCTTGACGAAATTTTATATTTTTTAACATCAAAAACATATTATCTGCATTGCCATTGCGCATCGCAATTGTTATTTTTTTTATATTTACTTATTTTTTATTTTAATATATAGCCTTTCTTCAGAACTCATTTCTCTCGTCTTTTGTAAATACATTTTCTACTGCCGTGCAATATAAAAATAATGTTTATCAGCAGAACGTAATTGAGAAAGAGAGAATTTAGTTATCATAAATTGGCAAAATGTCAAGGTTATATCATTTCTTCCAGCATAGGGAAAATATCGCGGAATAATGCTAAAAATATAAAACACGACGTTCCAGAAAGAATTTGGCAGCATGAACAATCGTTGAACTTTTTTTTTTTACTATTCCGTGAAAATAGAAAGTAAAAAAATTTCGTAAAACGCAAATGCACGAGAGACAAATTCAATTCACGCGATTAATGCGCATGAAAGGGTATCGAAACATGGCGCGCTGGCATACATACGTATACAAACGAACGGAGTAAAACGACGTCACGACCGTTCGCGTTATAACGTGGAGATAGTCAATTGTTCTCCCCGGAAAGTCGAGAAGACCTTTTAATCCAAGGAGCAGCGCGGTAATTGTAAATATTTGAATGTTTGCCTTTTAAAACGCCGGCGGCCAAAGGGGAAAGGCGAATTGGGAGCGTTCTCGGGTCACCGCACGTGCAAACTCGCGGAGGAAATTATGTCGAGATTGGATTGTGATTCGCGACGAGCCCAAACGAGCGGTGAAGAGCGGGAAAGACGAAGCTCTTTCTCCTCCGGAGTATTGCTTTCCGCGCAGTGAATACTGCCATATGCGCAAAATGCATCGTTAATAAAGTGCGGCTTGAATATATTTCGCGAATGCTCCCGTTATTGTATGCTTGTTGCTACGATATTGGATTACATACAATGTCCGTTAAATACCGCGAGGGAAGCTCGCCGAAGCATGGTGCCACAAGAGGCTTGCGTGCGTTTCTTCTCGAGATCGGTAGCACCCACCGCTTTAACAAATGTGCAATATCCGTAACAGAGGTAAATTCCCAGGTAAACAATTGGAATTACAAAGCTCGGGCTACGATCGCGGCGGGAGCCTCCGGGATTCCTGGATGTAAATACGTTCCGAAAATGCAATAGCAGAGAAAACAAGACGCCGCGCGCCCCCGCGCCGCCGCGCGCGCAGCGCGCGCTTCGGCGTCCTTCCGGGGCGAACAGATATTTAGAATGGGATATCGATCTCTCTCCTGCTTCTTCCAATAAGTAGAGGACGATCGGTCGAGGACGATTCGTCGTCCGTCCCTCGCGGCAGGACGACAAATTCAGATTCCTGCAATGTATACGGGTCGCTGCATAACGGAAATGTTGTGCGATTCGCAGTGGTTCGTCGAAACCAGACTGGCTGTAGCGCGAAAAACACAATCGGTAGAAAAGATAAAGGCATTCGTATGCGAGCTGGATATTAAACTTCGGAGAAAAAAAATCAAGGCAAACGTACAATATTACATTTTTCAACTCTAAGACGATGCTCGAATCTCGGGAAATTTGTGTCTTGTGCAAAAAATTATATTTCGAAAAAATAAAAGTTTTATTTCTTTTTTCTCTTACGTAATACTCGTTTTTGTGTTGTGACGTACTCTTCTATCATTTTAACAAATACTTTTTTAAATGTTACTTTTAAATAGTTACTTTGCACTTGAAATATTTTTATATCATATTGCTACAGAGAGGTTTAAATTCTTTCTATTTGCGAACAAAATACTTCTCTCACCTCGTTGAACGAGACGGACAAGAAACGGAAAAGGTAAACACGCTCGTTGTGTCCATACGGTGTATTTGTACAAGCTTTAACGAAAATTTTAACACAAGTAATTATATAGTACGAAATAACATCTTTGGGATATAAAACGAATACTTCACTTAGCATTATTACATTACTCATGTGTATCGCCCGTATTTTCATAACGTTTTTCGAGAAGCAGGAAAGCGTGACGTAAAGAGTTAATGTAAATAAATTGGCAGCCTGTCTTGGCGACGTCGGTTAGCTTTTGCATAAAGGATACGCCGAGGCATCTAAGCAAAGTAGAAGAGCGTCGCGCGTCATAAAAACTAATGTAGGAGGAAGGACAGGTCTGGCGGGTTGCCAGAGAGTTGTAAGTGGCTCCTCCGTCATCTGCAGGTTGCGAAAATAGCGTAAGGATAGAGACATCTCGTCCATGGACAAAGCTGCAATTAAACTACCGTAGTCGAGGAAACGTGTGGTGCAACGTGAAACACAACAGGAGCCTTCTCTCAATATTCCGCGTTGATGCGTCTTACTGCACAAAGTTTCGCGCACGCTTTTCATTGTCTATCCCTACCTATCCGTTTTTCGATACGGGAGTATAGTGGCAGCGTTCTTGCCTCCTCTCTCGCATTTTTCTTCTCGGGGCCGCTCATCAATCTCTTCTCGATCGCGCGCGCTGCGATCGGACCATCGGTTGCACATCTTCACATTCAACAGACGCCGATATTATCGTTATTGGTGTTTCCCCCCTCCCCCTCGCCTCGTGCCGTATCTTTGTTTGCGCCGTGCCAAGCTAGACCAGACATAGGTTTTTTTCTTTCATTTCGCGGGTGATTTACGACACCGCGTAATCTCTAAAATGAATTCGCGAGACCTATATACTCGTCTATTCCCACCAATCTCATTTTTTACGGCCTACACATACCGGGTATTAGCATATAAATTTTTATGCGTCTATCGCGAGATGGCATCAGCGACGACGCTACTCAGCATCCGCGTCCTCCGAATTGCGGCGGGAAGCGCCCGGTTTCTCTCGCCCTCTCAATTCCCCGTCGTGTGCTGACTCGAGAAAATCACGAAATTAATTTCCGTACGTTTTTTTTCCTCGTATCTTCGGTCTATACTTTTCCGGATGAGCGAGTAAACTGCCCCTCGCGATATATCCGCTCGCGGCCAGTACCTTTTACTCTAGCTCCGACCGAGAGGAAGTGACGCTTTTATCTCGATCACTTGAGAAAGAGATAAATCCTTTATTTTTGAGGATAAAGGAAAGGAGATGTATCCTGCGCGAAAAAGAGAGAGAGAAGAGGAAGGGGAGAGGGAGAAACGGAGGTAGCCCTGTGATTTAAACCACGATCGTAAGATCCTTCGAGTTCTTCGAGAAATATGCAAACGTGTCTGATCCGTCTCGATGTTACTTTGGTTGGAATCTCGCAGCGCTATTTCGTGAGAAATTTTCGAGGAAAGTTGTCACTCGCTGCAACTCGTATCGCTCCTTCAATTTTATTATAATTTTTGTTTTCGAACATTCGTGATTCTTTTATCAGAAAAATGTGTCTTATTTACATCGTAATTCCCGGTCTATCCGAAGCGCATTCAGATATCTAAATATATATTGAGAATACTTGTGTAAATAGCTGAACTAATATTCTTGTGATGTAAGCACGCGGATACATTCGTTGAAATTCATCTGCTCGTTGTATCTGTGATAAGCTCATCGTGGGATTTGCAGTGCCCGTACAGCTCTCAGGCAGGATTTTAGTTTACGGGCAGAACTTACAGTTCCAATACCTCTTGCCGCAGAACGCGACACTCTTCACGGAGTTCTTCGCATCGTCGTCTTCGCGACGACGACGTGAAAGCGTTAGCTGGAACGAAAGAATGACCGTCTACCGTCTCTTGGAGGAGGAATTCGAGAGGTAAGCGTCATCTCTCCATGTGAGATATCTCGAGCGAAATTTACCACGTTATTTGCGGATATACGCGTCCTGAGATACGAACACTTCAGCAGATATTTGAAGAGATAATTAGCGGGTAGCAGAACGTTTGAAGAAATAATTAAAAGTTTTCCTTCGCGACAGAGTCGGGCAAAATTATCTGCAAGGATAGAAAGTATCATTTTTTTTCGTAAAAGTATTTTTTACATATAATGACCTAATTAACGTATCAAAACACATGCGTAAACAAAAGCGGCAGATAATTAATAATATTTTATTTGTTTATTCAACTGTAATTAAACAACTGCTGCGATTATACATGTATAATTGTTTTTTCTTTTAATAATCGTAATTCATAGAAGGGGAATAGATGGAAGAGAATGCATGAAGAAGAGCATATGCGAAACGGCAACGATGCCTTTAGAGGACGAGGGACTTGTAGGGGAATTGTTGCACCTTTTGCTCACGTAAGAATATTTAAATTTTAATTCTCGTACGAATTTAAGTATTGCTACGCCTCTTAAAATAGAGAGATATGATGTTTATTCATTTTAGGCCTCGAAAAAGCGACACACCATTAGACTCCGAGTATTTACAAGCACTAGAATTTGGACGAGAATATCAGGATTGCTCGGGGATCTACAGATCGTGTCTTCCTGGTCAAGGAATTTTAGATTACATTTCAAAAATAATATAATAAAGCGCAAAGTTATCTTCACGAATCAACTAATCTGGAAGAAATTTTTATGAATTTTTATGAAACAATTTAGACAAAGCAGTATATAACTTAATACTAAGAATTTATCATTGAGTTTAAACGTAAGCAGAAAAAAAATAAAAGTAGGATATACTTTCTGTTTTGGTGTTTCCCGACGGTGATATGTATTTAACGTGATTTGTATTATATGTACTGAAAGTAAAATATATTGACGGATAAACATTTCTCTAGGATCGAAATATACATTTTCAACAAGTGCTTTAGTTAAATAGCTGATTCTAAAAGCGGTATTCAATGTTTTTGTATGTGAACAAGAATTATGAATACACACGTGCACGAGTCTTATAAAAATATTTTTCAGCTAATCACACAGGGATATATGTGGAAATCTCTGCACCTATCGATAATTTATCCTTTTAGCCGCTAGGCGGTTGTAAGGTTATATATTAAAGCGACATTTAGCTTGAAAATTATAAATATTAAAAGAGTATTTGAATTTAGATTGATGTGTAGTAGTCAATATTAAGAAATTATTATTAAAACATCATTGTTGAGATTCAATAATTCCGTACATCTAAATCAATTTAAAAGTAAGAGCTCTTTAATTTCTCGATAACGATCATGTTCAGTAACGTCAACATATAAGGACGTGGCACAGAGTAAATTTCTGGATATTCTGATACTGCCCAGGGAATAATCTATGCTCTATGACGGCGAGTTTTATCGCCGTAAGAAAATTTATCAAGATTCGGGGGAAAAAGTGCTGCCTGCCAACAATGCAAAAAAAAACAAAAAACAAAAACAAAAAACAAAAAAAAACAAAAAACAGAAGAACGTAAGGTGTGCCCCGGGGCGCCCCCAGGCATCTCTCGGCACTTTTGTGCCATCTCAGGATCGCTCAAAGCGAGAGAAGAATGAAAGATACCTATCTTGGTAAATCTTTAATGTTGCGGACATTACTGAGGCAGTAACGTTGACTAATCATTTTGCAAACAAAAATAACGTTAAATTTTAGTCTTTTCCAATTCACGACAAGTCAAGATAAACTATTAGTAAAACTAAATTTTGATACATTGATTTTAATTTTGTCAGCCCGGTATTTATCTTTCTTACAGATCACAGCTGATTTATTTACGATTAAAATAATTTAAATTTGTTATTATTTTTTTAAAGAAAGAGTTTTCTTTGTCATAATTTTTTTAAATTTATTCATGACTATTATTAATTCGTATTGCAAAACTTTTTAATATTCCTCCATTAACACATCGATAATAAATTAAGTACTTTCAATGAGATTCTTTTATAAAGATAAAATGTAGAATATATTTTCGGCTACTTCTCACGGAATTATTTATTATGAGGCTTATAAAAGAGAAAAAGGATTCGATCGATTCGTAGTCGAAAAACCCGCGCAGAGAATTGCCGCGTTCAGTTATGCTTGAGTTAAATTAAGTACAATCATCGTATCTCTCTGGTTTAATGATAACCGCGTTTCTACTAATTGGTACGAAACGGTGGAAGAAGTCAAGACCGATTTAAGTGAGACAGAAAGTGCCGTTTTCACCGGATCTGTAGAAACGACTGTATTGAGTCGATCGATTTGGGGTCCTTAAGTTTCCGATGCAATTACTTTAAACAATAAGAAATAAAAATAACAGTTCTTAATAATTTCTTGGACTCAAAGCTACAAGCAGTAAAGAAAATTTTATCTTTTAGAGAGAAAAATTATATACTTCCTTTAAAGGAAGACAATCATTTTTGGTCACCTTTATTTTTCTTCTCTCTGTCTCTGCTTTTCCGGTATGATCACAGAAGTAATCGTACGTTCATCAAGGCTACTTTTAACAATATTCTTTTTTTTTCCTAATTCCAACGCAAGCTGTCTCTACATATAGAGACATTTAGCGAAGTTTTAGACACAGTAAAAGTTACGGTCTTGCAGGAAAAATGGATCGTGCTTCCCTTTTAACAATACTGTTAAAAGAATGTCAGGAAAGGCATGAAAGTAACGAGCTAAGCGAGTCTCGGATAATTTGTCGCTCAAAGAGCAAACATTCCGCGACGATCAGTTAAATACTGGATTCGTGAACCGGTAATTGATCGGTGCTTTCGGGGCGCGTAAAAGCGTGGCGTAGGTAAGTACACGTCGGTACTTCGGGGCGGGAATAACTTTCGCAGTTACGCTCGTTCGGAATTAAGCGGCCAGTGTATCTCGTGGAATTAACGCTAACCACGCTCCTCATAATTGGCAACGAAACGAGAGCCGAGACGAGAGCGAGAGCGGAGGTCGGAAACGGTAGGAGGGGGAAAGCCCCCGGGCGGAGAGGTTGCACGAGCGATCGTAGTGGTTGTTCGAGCTAAGCGTCGGCGGATTCTGGCGTAAAGCGTGTCACGTCGAAGATTCTCTCTCTCTCTCTCTTTCCTCCCTCTCTCCGTCTCTCTCCGCAAAACTCGGAACGGATTTCACAATAACTTTGTTCTCCTAAGTATCCCTTGGCCCTGATCCCGCATCCCTCGTCTCGACACCGCCGATTATGCGCCCGCGGTTTTGGTGCAGTGTCTACCTCATTCTCCTCGCGACAGCGGGACCCACGCACTCCGGAAGAGCAGTCAGGGCCCTGGCCTTCCGCAAAGGCAGCACCTTTTTCGTAAGTGTCACGTAATACTTCTTTTACGTGCGTTGAGCACGCAAGATTTTGAAGAAAATGTCGCTCTTTATTATTTTGAACGAAAAGTCGACTGTTAATTTGCGATTTTCTGCTTGTTAATTAAAACTAAAAATATCATTCGATTTTATATCTTTATTTGATTTTGAATTTATTATGGAATAATTATAGGAAAAAACAGATTTTAATTATTTTCTGTGGAATTTTTACGTGGAAATCAAAATGAGTAATGTTTATTCATCTTTGAAATAATGAAATAAATATTGCATAAAGTTTGTAAGATATGGATTTTGTAAATAACAGCTATAAGATAATTGAATGATTCTGTGAAAAATTTAACGAGATCCGCTAAAACAGAGACAATCGTGAAGAGGCGCTGCAGCATTGATGTTACAGCAACGCAAACTGCCTGAAACCAGTTTGCATCGTAAAACGCTCGGCATGAAAAAAAGTTAACAAACGTTAAATTGACGATTCATCAAATTTTGACGGCAGGCACACGATCGATTTAGCAATTTTCCACGTTACAGCGATTTCAGGGCAAACTGTAGCACAAAAATTATGAGCAGAACGCGATCATCGCGCGTCCGTCAAAATTGTGATGGACGTTATCTGTCTTGAGGAAGAGTCGAGTTAAAAAGTAAACGCGGTAAATATCGGAGACAGCTGCCTCCATAAAATAACGCAACCGTTCTAACTTCTAACGTTTATATGTCGCGGCTGTTCAACTGTAATTAAGCGACTTAATATCATGTAAATGCTCCGACTACATCAGAGCAGCAGCTAAAGGATTAAAGGCTACACACGCACACATGCGCACGCACACACACATGTCAGCCATAGATGGGCCAAGATCGCAATATTCTCACAGAGCATTCCGCAAATGATTGTTTTGCTTTGACCTTCTATGAGCTAAATTGAAATTCTACCGTGCGTAGAACGGATGTTTCTACGCGTTTGATTGGAACGCGCGCGCGCGCGCGCGTTTCTATCAAAAAATATCACTCCCGTGATAAAATACATATATTGCGCGCATATCGCTGGCGATCGTTAAATTTCATTGCGAAGAATGCCATCGGGAATATTTTGCGTCCTTGATGCGCGCGACGAAAATCTGGACGACAGACACACATATATATACCATTCACGATTAATTACATTCTCATTACGCGAGAATGCACCGTTCGTGAGAAATTCGCGGAATTTTTTTCTTTTTTATTTTACGCGAATTCCGTCGCGCGCGTCCAGTAATTGGCTCCGGCTGGTTTCGGTTTTTCCGCCGATTTCGGAATCGTTCTCTCGCCGCGAACCGGTCGCCTCTCGTGATACTCCAATATTCAAATGCTGAAAAAGGCTGCCGTGCTTTTTTCCCGGCCTCTCTCTCTCTCTCTCGCGAAACAGCTGCGCGCGCGGATACGGGGCATGTTATGAAAACACCCTACCGTAATTTATACGATTTCGCGTCCAGCGCTTCGTCGAACGCGTAACGCGGATATATATCTTATCTTTTCCCGAAGCTACTAGGTGCCCGTGCTACATGACGCCTCTGAGACTAAAGTTGCACGTTGAACCACGTAATGTAGGTTTATTTTTGACAGCCGTGGATATAAGCAGCAGTTTTCGAAACTTCTCGCATCGACGTGCTCTCTGCTGCGTATTCCCAAATGAATTCTTCGTATTGAAAGTTGAGATAGGGACGGAATTTATTTCTTGCTGATACGGAAAAGAGAGAAAAAACGGTTTTCGAAGCGTACGGTGTACACAACGTACACACAAGAAATTTACAATTGCGAGTTATGAGGACTCAGTTTTGTGACCGTCGGTTATATCTTACAAATCAGTCGTAACATAATTTTCGATCAAATCGTATAATTTCAAATTATTACAATCGCGTTTGGAAATAGACAGGCAGTATTTCGCGAATAAATTTTATCAAGATCGGTTATTACGATGTATGGAATGTAATGAATTGTGATATATGTGTGCACGAGTGTGTGTCCAGCAGATATTAACGAAAATACGAATTAATCCTATCTCAGGCTGAAGGGAATATGGGATATGTAAAATAGATGGAAATCCATACATTCGTGAAAAAAAAAAATGCATCGCTCGCAATTTCGACGTATTAAAGGGATGCGCGTCAATGGCGAATGGGCAAATGGTTCCGCGCCGTTCCGGGCGGATCGTAAAAAGCCGTAAGAATCAATGTTGTATAACCATATCCCCCCGTATCATCCCCCGTCCCGGTGCATAGACGGCACTGTTTATGCAGCCTCCGGCGCGCCGCTCTGTAACGCGCGAGGGTGAATTTATGCGCCGTCTACACGAGACCGGCTGTAATGTAAACCGATCGGAGCTGCCCGTATTTTCGCTTTAAAAGGCACGAAGTCGCGGTTGGGGGGAGGGAGGGGGCATATTTTGAAACACGATGTAGCGCGAGGCATTAATACGGGATGAAGCTATACGCTCTCTTCGCGACGTAAGTACATACACCAGGTGCGACAAATGCTTTAACACACGGAGTCGCATCAATTTTTGGTGTACTCGGAGTGTGTCGCGTTAGGACCGATGCGTCATGGTTGTTGGTTATTCGGAGGGAAAACGGCATTATTACGAAGCAGCTGGATCTGACAAGCCGGCAACTTTATGCTCGGCATTATCGTTAAGGTAAATTAAAGGATACGCCATAACGCTTTTTCACGAAATTAATCAAACGGTTCGTTCCGAATTTAAATTGAATTTTACTCGATATTTATTTAATTTGAGACTGATTTCGAGTATAAATTAATTTGAATTTTATACCCGATATTTATATACGTTATGCAGATTGGATAAATTACACAATTATATCGGAATCAATAATTGCCAATAAATGTGTATTTTTCAGCCTGCGGGAAACAAGATTGAGACACGTGCAATTCGCTCACATATTATTACATATTATTAACATAGTTGATTAAACAATTAAAAATTGCAAATTACAAATATTACAGATTATTGTTAATCTTTTTAAGATTGTATCGATTTATTGTTAAAAGCGCGCCGCGCTTACATTTATGTTAATTTGCTGACTTAATGCTATTTTAAACATATTTATTTCTAAAAAAATAGACACATATTATGCCCTCGCATTGGTAACTCGATCTTTTTCTCGAAGAAAGAAGCGGGTGTGTCTCTGAGACTTTAGCGTTCGCGAGCTATCCTCTGACAGAAGAATTACACAACTTGTAATCTAGCGCACTTATTACGAGGTACACCGCAGTATCGATGATACACGCCGTGTTTACCATGTACATTATCCGACGTACAGGACGGGAACAGAGCTTAGAATCAATATGCATGAATCAACGTTGTCTCGTTATATCCTTTCTACATACATCACATTATAGAAACATGATACATATTTAACAGATTATTTTTATCGGTGTTTGCGTAACATTACTCATACCTCATTATCTTTAAAACCGCTTTAATATCGTTATGAAATAATCATGTACTATTGTAGGAAAATTGAAAGCTTAAATTTATCTAATAATGAAATTAGTATATAAAATATTTATCTAAAAGAAAAAATTTAATTTGTTTATAATATGTTTATCATAATAAATACATCAATAAACACTTATTGATTTGATAATATAATTAAGTTCAGATTTATATTACAATTTTTATGCATCAACGTTTAATCTTTTAATTAAAAATTTTGTGCATGCCGGCGAACAGAGGGATACGCAAAATTACGTTCTGAGCTTCTTATCTGCCTCCCCGCAAGCGTTTTGCACGTGTTTTGAACGCAGCCGGAAAATTATGCACCATGCAACGATCCAGTGCACATATATACAGACTTCGTCTTGGCGGTTTCTGTCTGGCGAGCTGCGCATAAATCCGATTGCCTTATCGTATTTTCGGCCGCTAAGAAACGGGGGATGGCTACAACGCGGTAAGGTGGCGGGACACTGACAAACGGCTTGCCAGATCCAGACGACACCATCCTTCTGTCGCATTTACACCGTGAGCAATACCCTGCACGGCCGATTCCCACGGTTAATAGGCACCGCGGAACCGACACGGTTCTGCCTCGCCATTCTATTCGCGGCGGTTTCTTGCAAAGAGGAAAACGCCGGAAATCAAGCGCCGCGATTTAGACGCGAGGTAGACGTACCGGTGAATAATCGAGCATTATTGTTAGACAATCCAGCCAGATAATTGCATAAGATTAATTTTGTCATCTATGTTTTTCAAATCTAATCTAAATTTAATTGTTTGTGTAATTATGACATATATAAAGTGCCAATTCTCTAAATATTAAATCATATTAGAATAGAAGAATAGGAACAAGGCGGAAGAAACATCATGTTACGTTATGAGAAAGCTTATTAACCCTATTCGCTCCAACCAGACCTTTCGTGTCCCCGCGAGTTTCTAATCCTCGCATCATAACTCACGAACGAATTGACGAAATTTAATGTTCCAAAGCGCAAATTAAAGCTACTACTTTTAGCATTAATTTGCGCTTTGGAACATTAAATTTCGTCAATTCGTTCGTGAGTTATGATGCGAGGATTAAAAAGGCGGAAAAAGGGGTTGGAGTGAATAGGGTTAAGTCTCTGACGATCTTTCCAATATCTTTATTTAACGTTTTACGAATGCGTACAAATTGCTATCCGAGAACTTGTTTACGAAAGATCAAAGATCGACGCGAGTGACGCGAACTTCTCGTGGTATTGCTCGCGCGAGTAATGGGGGAATAACTCGGGGGAAAATCACAGCGCGGTGACGCAGTTTTACGATAAGTGTCTCGTTATTTATGGCCGAACATAAAGATTTGATCACATCAGAAGGATGGTCCCGCGACGGAGGGTGGAAAATAATTCGCTCTTACGCGACGCGAGAGAGTCACCGGTAACGTTCGCGAACCCTCCCGTTTTCACACGCAGATAGCGGAATAATTCGCAACAGTAATTCGGATAAGACGAAAATCGCCCGAGCAATTCCCGTTCTATATAACCGCGCCGGGGAATTGAACGGCTTGATCGAAAATTCACGAAGTTCCTTTATGAAGATTACGGCGATTTCATACGCGCTCGCGAGAGATCCTTTGATACGAACTTATGATTTTGGGATTCCGTGAGAAAGTTACAGGTAAAATTCCACGCGATTTCACATTCCTCCCACCTCGATCCCTGTTCTCGCAGGTTCTGATTGGGAAGGTTCTCCTTGCACACGCGGAATGCAGAATCCACGTAAAATTATTTCGCTCACGCTCACACGTGATTGAACAGCTGAAGTAACGAAATCAAGATCTAGATCGCGCGACTAGAACTAAGAGCTCTGAACATATGAATAGATGTATGTTAAATAAGTTTAAGTTATCTTTTTTATCTTTTTTTGATTTATTTGAATATACAAATTGTTAAATTCACATCAAGCTGTACTAAAATGTCTGAATATGTATATTCAGGATACATTTTGCGTCTTTTAATGTAGGTGAGAATTCCACGCAAGCACTTAGATTTGTTTATTCGGCTCGTGTTTGTTTGAAACTATAAATTAATTCTGGGGTAAATTAAATGATCTTTTTCAGTATCGGCTAAACTACAAGATAAACACTCTGCCTTACACGACAATCTTCGCGCACGCAGCGGGTTTTAAGGCGGCATGGGAACTGCCGACTACCGGTGGGCCTCGAAACGTCCGGTCCGTTCCAGACATTCACAAATGCGCCGAACTCGTGTACGAAAGGTAATAAAAAAACAGGGTAATAAATAAATACTGCAACAGTTGCGCTGCATAATGCAGAAACGGCAGCAACGATCGCGTGGAAACGGGTAAGACGGCGGCAGCATGTCGGGAAACGAATGTATAGAAGATAGCGAGGGACGGTTCAGAATTGGTCGAGCAGAGTTGGAACCAGAATGATGCGGGTGGATTTCTGGCTGGCTGACCGAGGACTTCCGCCATCGCGAAGATCGAATAGCCAACGACGCAATGCCGTCGTCGTTACGACCATTTCCACAGTTTTTGGCCGCAGTTTCGTGGACAACATCCTTTTCCAACGTTTTATATCGAGATCGACATACGCATGCAGATGCTTCGCGCAATTTCCAAGCAATAATTACGATTAGGATAATTAAGGGCGCTGATGGAATAAATGCAACTCCGCAATAATTTCCGATAATATTTCTTCATTATTTCGTTGAACGATTTTATGACGATTATTAGGCTTCTCATTAATCCGTTAATTATTATTATTTTTGATATTATTGAGAAATATAGAAGTAACGTTTATTTCAGTATCATATTGATTACAATTTATTGATTTTAATTAGACGTATTATTTTATTATTTCAGTCATGGCTTCGATGGCCGTTCCTGCTTGCTGAAGAACATCTGTCAGGGGTTACAATACGTGAAGCGGAAGGACGGCGTTATAGGGAAAATATTAAAGCTACTTGCAGAGTGAGTACCGAAATATTAATATGACTTACATATCAGTATGTTAATTACTCTTGCTTTCAGGTCGTATATTAATAATCGCACTTGGCACGAAGATCCGCTGTTCTGTGAATATCATACCACAAATTGCCCTCTGCAGTTAGTCGGATTTAATAGTTTTACAGAGAGCTAGCACACTGAAGTATCTTACAATTAGAGAGTAAGTCACCGAGTAATTATTTGATTACTTGAGACAAATTATGCATCAAACGCAGTATAACATTGCTAAAATTATTGCACATTAATAAAAATAATAATTCTTACAAAGTATATTTTTTACTTGTATCATTAATAAAGAAGACCGAACTGCTGATTTTTTTTTTCGACGTGGCGAGAGGATTAGCTCATTACAAATTATGAAATGTTGCTAGTGACAATGTTGTAAATAAATGTGTTTATTGAAAACGAATGAAGTAAAAATACAACTATATTCAACGTGACATGAGAAATGTCATGTCAACGGTTAAAAGTTAGCGGTCTTTGTAGCGGATTCCATTTTTCATATTGGAATAAGTACGGGTGTTGCAAGAACGCTCGAGGACCTACCTCACTCCCACGATCCGATTGTTCCTGTAGTTATCACTGGACGGCATTATGAGAAATGACAGCGGTTAATGAAACATTTGTCATGCAGCAAAACCGCACTCGAATTATTCCGGGAGACCAGACACGGTAAGTAGTAAAATATGGTGGCACGTCAGCCGACTAAATGTAGTAAAAATATACGTTTGGCTAAAAGACCAGAAAGGAGAAGGCTCGAAAGGGGACGAAGCGTGTATACAAAAAATGAGCGAAAGGATATTTCTACCGGGCGTTATATACGGCCTCCGGCGTTATTAATTTGTCTTCGTAATAGCTGCCGCAAAAAAAATGTTCTCGTTTCGCGCATTATTTCTTTTCTCTCTCGCTTTCTCTCGTATCGTTCGTCTCCGCTTGTCATATCCTGCGACAGGACGATTATAATTGCTACTCGCGAGCCGCGCTGGTCCGGTTTCAGCGAAAAGCATTAATTCGCGGACTATCGCGCGACTATCTGACAATTAAAAAAATGCTCCACTTTGCGTCCGCCATTTGCCAGCGCAAACACATATTATTCAAGAGTCAAGCTACAATCACCGTCGTTACAATTACGCTAATAAGCCAAACTCGCAGTATCTAATTCTCCGGCGCGATAAACCTAACACGATGAAAATTATTTAAAAAGAAATCAGGTTTGAAGTTTTCTTGAATTTGAAATTAATATTATTCAAGTCTATTTCTACCGTCTATATTTTATTACATACGATTTGTAAAATTCTTAATTAGTATCTTGACTTAATGTAACCGACGTACATATTTGACCCCGAAAATTGCTTTATTTTTATGTCCCATATAATTACGTGAAAAATGTTTCGTTTAAAGTACGTTTCTTTGTCGCATTGCTTTTATGAAATTGTGTGGTAACAAGGAGACTTCTCCTGTAAATGCATTTTTTTAATTGCGGTGCATTGTTGCCCCACGATAGGTCCCGTGACACAGTCTATTTCATTACAAGCGAATACGGCCTTGCAAATAAGACCGCTTTATTAGCACGTAAATGAATTCGCGATGTAATTATTTCGAGCTTCGCCTCTCGTGGTATATATTGAAACAAGGACGTCAAAGGTGAATCTACCGGCGCAAATTTTAACGATCGAGAATATGAATTGTTAATTTCGCGTACCGGGCTGCTTTTTATATCGCGAGGAATTCCTCGCTTAATTTTTTTCCCCGATAATTATTTTTGAGCGAACGTTAACGAGGATAATCGAGCGGTACAGGTAATAAAGAGATATCGAGAAGTGGAGCGCCGTAACTTTTATTATAAATCAATCAATTGCTTAACACATGGCAGATGTAACATATAACTCCCCTGGGCGTGTCATATATTATGTTTCTACTTATTTCACGTATAACGAAATATCGGGAGAATTATAGTAACTTTCTCAATGGGAGGACCATCCAAATTCCTTTTTTTTTCCGCAACAATAACTGTGTGGAAAATTGTTAGAGCTGCGAAGGTATCTCGAAAGGGTTTTCGAAAATGGCTGATTCCTTCAAATGGGAAAAAAGAGAGGGGAAAAAATTGAAAAAGATTGCCACAGATAATGTCGACATTACGGGACGATCGCGTGCGGCGATAAAATACTCCGTTGAAAGTATCATCGACACAACGTGTTGGGGATCGATAAGGGGGAGGCGATAAAGGAATTTCTTCCCCTTCGCGCCCCTCCGCGGCAGTTTGCGTGCCACAATCGCGGTGGCTTCCATTATGTATACGTAACGTATCAAGTGCGTTTTCACGTCTATCCCCCTCGCGGGCCGGTCTCGTTCGCGCTCGGCAGCCCGGTGGGATTCGACGACCTCGTGTAAAATCAATCTGCGATTGTTCCGAGTTCCGACGAGCGATAATCGCGGACTGGCACGCGCGAGACAATGCGCATCGAGCATCCCCCACACGCCCCTCCTTCTCCCTCGCGTTCTCTTAAATCGCTCGTGCTTGTCTCCGCGCGTTATCCCAGCGGGCAGCCGTCGCCGGGATTGTCGCACATTCCAGCGGGAAACGCGATATAATTGCGTCTGGCGGATCCCGGTGGGCCGCGCGTTAACGAAAAGCATTAATTTAGAATGCTCTACGGTTTTCTTGTTGGAAAACCGGCCGGGCCGCGCGCGCAACTCCCGTATGCAATTAACGAACCGGCGCCGCGCACCTCCGCCGCAACGGGGACACCCACACAGGGGTCGGCGAAGAAAAAACAGAGGAACACGGTTAGCTCGGTTTTGGCATTATGTGCGCGACGACGGAGGTCAGAGCACAAAAAAATTCGGCCGTGACGAATATACGCGAGGGAGGCTTGCTGATGAATTCCGGCAGCTCGCCGGAAATGACGAAGGGCATAGAGGGTGAAATTGACGGCGAAATAGACCGGAAAATCTCAAGCGGAATTAAATGATAATTTCTCTGCTGCTCGTCTCGCCTGTTTATCCCGACGCGATATTTTGCATCATGAATCCCTGTTTGTATGCTCCATTGATAATTGTACAAGGATTACAAGAGATACATTTTTAATCAAGAAGGAATTAATTAAAATTTCCCTGAATATATTTTCAACATTTAAAAGCATCATTCTTTTAGTTTATTATGTATGTATTTTGTAACGTACAATTTTTAACGTACAACTAAATAATAGATAAATATGCACTGTTTCAATTATAAACGTTGAGGGACAAAGTTTCTTTCAAACATAAAAATATATCTTAGAGAATTTTTATTGTTTCTTTCTTTAATTACGGTTTAATAAATGTGCGTAAAATGTACAAGAAATTTAATGAGATAAATTATAATTTCTGATTCTAATAATAATCCGTTAATAGTTCGATCATTTCAAAGCTTTCTTTTGCGGGAAGTCCCACAATGTATCGTTCTTCTATCAGCCGATTAAATATTCGAGTCCTTAATTAATGAAGTATTTAAGGAGGAATCGAGGAATCTTCGGGAACTTTAAGAGCGTAGACTAATTATTGACTTTCCTTCCGTACTTTCTTAATTGCGGACACAATTTGCAGAGTTGTATCCGCGTGGGGATTTGCACGGTGCTCTGCATTTTACCTCGGGATAAAAGTTCTCAACGGTGTACATACACATGAAACAGTCGAGCAATACTGCCGACTGGTAAACATGCCTCAAGAATCGAGATGCAACATGCTTTGCAATTTTTGTAATTGCTTACAGAGTGATACGATTGGAAAGTGAAACTCATTCGCTACATAGATATGACGTAAAAGTGGTATTAATTTTTCACTTAATTACAATCTCATTCTTTTTGTACCATAATTTATTACCTACGTTAATTTAATTTACATCCTAAGAGTTAATTTCCTCTTTTGTATAAAAGTGATAGAGATAAGAGAGTTCAAAAGAAGAGTAGAAACATACGCGAATCTAACTTTATAGCAATTTGATTTGTATAAATTGAATTTGATTTAATTTATATTACAATAGTTAAAAATGTATTGTATAGAAAGTCTCACATTTAGGATCAAATTGATGTCTGTGACTGCCAGGAAACTATTATTAACTTCAACAGTAATTATTTTAGCAATTCAAAATTAAATTTATATAAATTGAAATTATACGTTTTTGGGATATTTCTCGATAGCAATTTTCGAGTGCTTTGCACAATATATATAAGCGAAATTTTTATTAAATATTTTTCTCTATATTACTGTAAATAAATGCCTGAATATTTTGTGACTCAGATTCGGAGTTTGGGCCGCTAAGTGGCTATAAACTTGAGCTACACGAACGATTATTCAATGAATAGTTCTAAGAATTTTGTTAAAATTGTTTCATATTTGTATTTGAATTATTCTATCAATATAATCAGAAAATTTACTACTAAATTCAACTGTAATGAATTTGAGGTAATTAAATTAAAAATACAGTCGTATATTGCTCTAATGTTTCTTCGATATCGATCACAATCAATATACGAGTGCTTTAAAAGGACGGAATATTGATCGCGTTATTGGAAAGTCTGAGACTTCCCATTAAAATTAATCATTCTATATCACGCTTTGCCATTAGATTAATTTTGTAGTGGTTGAGCTTTGTCCTCTGTCAGATTAAATTGATATCAGGATTGTTAATCCGTTTGTAAGAAAGAGACTTATGTATTTATTTAGAATAATCTTCATAATTTTTTTTTACAGTTACTCGTGCAAATTACATTTATATTTACCGCTCCTCATTGTGTTGCGTACATTCGGTTCAATGCTCCGATTCAAGGGTACTTAGGTACAAATGCCTCGCTTTCTTTCCGACAGCGATGCCGTGTTTACGCTCGTTTGCCCTGCCATTAAGGCGCGTGCTGTAAACGGGGAAAAAAATGTACCGCGGAAACCGCGCGCTCCGTGGCGGTAATAACCGGGAACGGTAACGTCTCTGTTCCCGGTTCTCGCGAAGCTGTGTTTAAACGGCGCACGAGTGAATAACACGCCGTACAAATAGACGACTGCTCCGTTTGGCCAAGGAATCATCGGGATGCGGACGCGAGTCCGTTAAATCGCGGAAGAGCACGCGATGTTTACCGTTAACGGGAATCGCCTGTCAAAATCTTCGTACTTATCGTCCGCTGATCGCGATCGCTAGTATAACGACGGCTATCTGTGATAAACCGCTGACGTCGATCGACGACGAAACGTATATATCGAATCTCATTAATTTTAATCACGTGTGATTTTTGTTATTAATTAACGCGCGGTAAAAGAGCTCGGTTCACCCGCGATATCAGTTTTCGTAAGTTTGCAACGGAACTTTATCACGTAAAGCTTTGTGTTTTCTCGTTGACGGAGAATCGTCTCAGGTTTCGGGATTTTCGTTCTTTTGTGACTTCGATACTCCGCTTTCCGTAGGTGATCACATATGATCCGAGAAAACGTTACCGCTTTGCCGTGTGAAAGGTGTGAAAGGTATGTCAGACCACCGGCTTTCTTTTCTTGTCGGATGCTTGAATTGGTTGATTTTCTTCGCCGGCTCGACGATCGTTCATGAGAACGCAACGGGAGTCGATGTCACGCCCAGAATCTTGTCGCGGCCTAAGAGGTACTTGATTTTTCCGCACGGTAGTAATTTTCAGGTAAATATGTTTAAGTAATGCTTGAAAAAGGACATGTTTAGTATCGATTTTTTTTACGTATAAATTCTACAATATATGTATATACAGTGTGACATTAAACAATTCCCGTTTTGAATTAATATTTAAGAACGTTTCTCCACAATGCAGGAGTTTGTTAGCTTGCATTTTAAACAAGATTGCATTAGAGCACTGTGTAAAAAAATCAAACAGTCGTCACGTAAATTCGGCCATGTACTTGGCAAACGTTTTGTATATCTTCGAAATTTTATCGCCTCCCCCAGATTTCGGTACACGGATAAAGTAGAAAAGTAAAGCGCCGCCCGCTCGTGCCCGCCTTGCAGGTCTGCGAAAATTTACGCGGAAAACTGAATTTGCACGCGGATGTTTCGTGTATTTTCCAGTTAGTGTATTGTCTGACTATCGGAGCGTACGGCCGAGACGGTGATTTGGTGCTGGGACTGACAGCTGCCTTAGCCTGGGAACTTCCGAGTAAGGTCGACTCAAAGATATCGAATTTGCTTCACCGTAGAAGCCGGAGCGTCGTATATCCGAAAATGGAGGCTTTCTTGCAATCGTGAGTGCGTCGTGCCGTTATTCCGCATTTTTCAACCGAACTTTCAGCGTGTATTCGGGTTGACGAGAAGTACATCGCGGCTGAATATGTCTGAAACAGTTTCGAACGTGAAAAAAATTTATCCCTTCCTTCCCCTTTTCGACCAGATAAAAATGTAAATGCGAATTATTACGCGCGTTGTCTGCAACGAACCATTGTGGAAATATAGACCAATTGTGGAAATTTATTCATCGAAACGGCGCGAATATCGATGCGGTAAGTTTACCGGTTAGAAAAACGACTTATGGTTAATTTTATGACGAACGTAAATCGCGACACGGCTCGGGTAATATCTGCATTCTCGACGCTTTACGCAACTCGCGGCTGTTACGCGTTATAAGAACGTATAATTACCTTTAACGGCGATCGCGGAACGGGATTGTCTCGAGCGTAATTGTGTTTTCTCGCGCGTAAGCCGAGCCGTCGTCAAAGTTTATGCTTTTAAATTAAACTTCATCGGCAGCGCCGGCTTCGACGGCAGATCCTGCGTGATGAGGGCACTCTGCGAGGCAGGCCAGCGAGATCCTTCCCGGATAGGCACGGGATCCTTCGTCCAAGAGCTCCTTCACGCAATTTTCACGTAAGTAAAGAGACTCCGATTTCCTTCAAAAGCATCGAATTCGTTTTTTCCGAGAACAGCGAAGTTCCTCTCGAATTTTAATTTCAACCATTGCAGCCATTACACTTTAATTATAAGAAATGAAACGCAAGTTTAAGTTAATCGCGCGGAGAACGAAACTGCGGGAATGTATAGAACAGAATTCAGAGGGGATCATCGCTCGGCGATGAACGATTCTGTTCGCAGATTGCCAAGGGACGGTGCCAGATTCGAGCGATCCGGGGACCGCGCTTACGATCGCGCATACGAGGCAGGCGGAAACTGCGAACGGTTGTATCCCACGTGTCGGCACTCCATTTACGACGTGGAGTTTTGAAGCTGCTGCGGCAGAAGCTGCGACAGACCTTTCATCGCGCTGTTCTACGAACTGCGGAAACGCAAATCTGATGGGAAACTTGCCGCGAAGCCGCCGCGGCGAAGTTTTTCTGGCAGCCGGCCCGTTCCGCGGCGATTTTTCTGCCTGACGTTTCGGTGGCTTCGCGCCCTCATTCCGCGACGTGTCAGACTGACGACTGATAAAACGGTCGCCGTTCTCTATTGAATGAGAAGAGACTTAGCTGCGTGCAGAGAGATAAGTTTGTGCAACGTTATATTCGTATAAGATTTGAGTTTATGTCTATTTGTTAAAAAAAAATTATTTGTAAAATATCTTTAGCTTAACGTGTATTAATTAAGTATATGTTAATTTTAGTTTTATTTTATCTACCTGTCACGTACATATTTGCCGTTGTGTTAGTAACACACGACAATAAGTGACACTCGTGACGGTTGTAATTAAGAGAAAAGATCTGCCAGTTAGGTAAAAAAAAATTTTATTAATAATAACTTTATTGCATACGTACAAAATTGTTTTATAATAGCTCAGATAATTACAAAATCATAATATATATAATATAAATATATACATAATAAAAACATAATATAATATATGAATAAAGCTAATATGAAATATATAATCGATAAGCCGTTCGCTTTTTTTCACATTCCACATTCTATTTTTACACGAATTTTTGCATTCGCATTAATCAAGTATGCAAGTATATGTCGCAAGTATTTACGCGGTTTTTAATAACAATACAGCATTTTTCGCCAGCCGCCCTGCACGTTGAAGGGTCGCGACAATAAGCGATTATTTAACATCAACGACGATTCCGGGATTAAATTCAGAAAGTTTCGCGCGAGGCTTTCGACCCATGAATATTCTATATCGGTCATTACATTACTTCCGCAACGTGTAATTCATTTCGGCGCGGTTTCGAATAATTTCACGACGTTTTGCATTAATAAAACCGTCGCCCGAGCTCTCGTCGATTTATGGTTCATTTCTGTAGAGTGCTCCGGACGGAGCGTCCGACGGTTGATTCTCTCGTTCGTTTTTTTTTCTCTCCTTTTCAATGGAAATAAAATATGCCAAATATATCTTCGTATTGTAACGAACGTCTAATCGATATGCGTTCGGCGAACATTTTGCATTCCTCATGCGAGCACACTCAGTCCTCGCGTTCCGTTCGTCGGTATTTGTCACGTGCGAACGCGGCAAACTAGTCGCAAATGTAAGCACATAATTGTATTTACTTGATGAAATTCTGCCGCGCAACTGTAAGCTTGTTTATTAACGATGTTTAACAAGGTGGCCCAGCGGCCACTTGACGTAGTACTCGTAACTAACAACCGGAAAATCCTGAGACAATGACTCGCCCGGTTGTAACGCTTCAAAGTATCGCGCGTAAAAGTAATAATTGTCATCATCATGGAAATTGTTAATCAGGTAATTTCAGCGTGAAATTTTTAGCTCAACTCGGTTATACACAGTTATTACCGCATTTAGATTACATTCGCGCGCGTATTCCGCTTTTGTTGCACATCGCGCTCGATATAATTTCGCGATACAGGTAATACATTCGGCCCAAATTAGATTGCTGGTATGCATCTGATTCGATAATATGCCGCGCGCTCGGTTTAGTGTTTATAGTTATTTTAGCCGGAAATTTATCAGAAAGATAATTAAATTATTGCGGGAACGTGCGCCGCGAGATCTAAAAACGTAGGAGGATAGTTAATAATTGTGTACATTGTTATCTGCGGAATGTTGGATATTTGTTAAGCGAGTAAATTGAAGACGACTCTTCCGGTATGTTGCCACGGTCCTCTGCAATAAATTAAACTGTCGCATGGTGTTTCGAAAATATGTATTGTTGCTCTGTTGACAGTAATTCGAATCAGGTTAATGCTTAATCAGCTTATCGTTTACGTTAGTAATCGATAACCAATTAAAATGTTAATTTAATAATTATTCTTGTTGCTTGATACTACTGATTACATTATTGAATTATTGTGAAATATTATTAGATAATAATATTTAGGCAATTGTGGATTTAAGTATCAAATAAATAGTCTTGCTAGATTTAAAGAAATTTAATAAAAAGAAGAAAGAAAATAGTTGAGATAAAGCTGCGAACAAACGTAATAGTTAATGTTATATATATGCGAAATGTTCGTGCGAAGTACTTACAAAATGTACTTTTGCATTAGAGATATTCCATATTCTTAATTTTATTATTCAGTCGCGTAAATTAATCTACGTGACAACGTTTTTATGCAAAATACCCAAAGTTTTCTTAAACTTTCCTACCTTCCCCGGAGAGAGACGAAGAACAGAGTTAAATTATTCTCCATTTACTCGTCATTAGAACACTAATGGAATACCGTTGCTTTTCGACACAGACGGATACAGTTCGTTAGCGTTTGTTCTCGAGAAACAAGCAACAGTCGCACGCACTCAAGCCCCATTCTGTCATTAGGATTAACGCTTTAGCTCCGTTCGATGGAGCACGAAATTTTCGTACCCGCGCGATGCTGATTAATCATCTCCGCCACTTTATTCTGCTCGGCGTTTTCGCGCGTCGCTTCGCCGGATCGGCAACATCGACGACGTTCACGAACGACTCGCTCGTGAGATCCGGGAGAGATCTGGAAGACGTTGGATTTAATTACCTGGTGTTCCCGCAAGGCAGCAACGTTCAAGTAAGATAAACTTTTATTTTACACGGTCGTATCACGCGTATCCCGATAAGGAAAACGCTTTCGCTCGCCGTTCGCGATTACTATATCCTCTTCGTGTCGCGTTTTCGTTTTGCGAATTTGTAATGTATAAACTTGGAAAATTGTAGGGGGAGTGTAAACGCACCTGTTACGCTCGCTTTTGAATCCGGGGGGGGGGGGTTGTTATTAAAATGAAATCTTCGTCCTCTCTCATGTTTTTGCGCGAAATGCGCCAGACAGGTCGATACGAGCTTGTGGAAGTTTCGTAGCGAGAAGTTGTATATTATGGCGTAACATAAACTCTCGATACGGTTTAGCTCGGGGGAAGTTTCATATGCTAAATGAAACGGAACTCCCTTTATGCGTAACGTTTAAAAAGACTCTAATAAGCAGAGTAATAACATAGAATTATAACAAACTTCATGAAAGGGAGGAATATTGATCCATAATATATATATAATTAGTTTCAAATTAATATGTGAAACGTGTCGCTGCCGAATTAAAACACGCACGCTCTGAATAATATTAAAATAATTTGTTATTTGAGCAAATTAATTAATATACTGTACAAGAGTTAATTAATCAGTAATTAATAATCTCTTTCCCCTCCTCTCTCTCTCTCTCTCTCTCTCTCTCTGTCTCTCTCTCTCCAGTTAAAAGCAATTAATCCTTATTTGTGATTTAACGAAATTTAATTTGACATTAACTTTCTTCCACTGTTCCATTACTTCATTATTATTACGCAGCTTGTAAACTGTCTAACCATCACCACGCTTTCGAAGCCCCAAGGAATGTTTACTATTGGTGTTACCGCCGGGCTGGCGTGGGAACTACCCTATAGAAATACCGTGCTGTACGGGAAGCCAGCCGAAGTTTATCATCGTCGGAGCAGAAGAGAGCTGTACCGTAAAGTGGAGCTAATGCTGAGAACGTGAGTAAGAAAGGTGGACACAAAGATTGGGGGGGCAGGGAGGACCGCGTTTCTCCATTTCTCTCATTCCGTATGAATTACCGACGATCGCGGTCTGTATACAAAAAAAAAAAAGAAATCACTGCGAATTATTCCAATAACGCGGGAAATGAAAACTTATCTTTCCGCGAGCGCGACGAGGAAAAATATGAATCGCTATTGCAACGATTACGACATACTTCGCCGTTCGGCAGGAAAATCGAATATTTCATCACTTTATTTCGCGTCCTGAGTCTATTTCATTCTTCTCTACTGATCAGATTTGTCCTCCTCCGCCCACCAAGTGGGAGGTTCTGATGGAAAAATGGTAATTCTATCGAACGCGGGCGAAGGGTGAGACTTATCGACGAGATTTTTGTTTCAGCGAGCTTGTCGGGCAAGTTCGCCGCTTCTCCCGGTTCACGAAGAAAAATAGACGCGCGAACCCCGTTATTGGAAAGCTGCCTTCTCATCTGCGTCGCGGAAAACGCTTCTGTTTCCCAAAGCGAGACGTCTCTTCGTTTAGAGGCGATCGATCCGGAGAAAAAATCATAGCGTGCCGGAAGTTTAAAACGGGCCGTCACCCGGCAACCGCGCTGACGTGTAATCGACACCGACCGTCTCTCGCGCGGGAGAACCTAAGAATCTACTCTCGCAAAGCTCCGCGTGCGTGACTGTAATAAACCAGGTTGCACCCGAGGTTGCACCTGGTAAATCCATATAACTCGCGGGACGAAACACGCGGGACGAATGTATTTCACGGCCGATGAAGGATGAAGTGGCAGGAAAACGCTTTTAAACAGTCATTCGTGCGGCGAGCGGATTAAGCGGCGCGCTTTCGTCGCTTGTGGCCGGAAAATGGTCTTGAAGGAAAACGACGCGATGATTCAGGTACGACCCCGACGACGCAGTAATGCCGTAAAACCGCGCTCGCTCGGCCGCTCCTGCAGCAACGTTTCCCGCGTTTCACAGCGGACACAGTTGTCGAGCGCTTATACGAGCACATTAAGCGGGCGGATTAAGAAGCCTCTCGCAATGATCGCAACTCTTCGCGCTGTTTCAAGCGTGGTTATTTTGTGCGATGAAAACGAGGCCGAGATTCACTTCGCTCGTTGCTCCTTTTAATACGGGATCACTTCTCGACGCGTAAAAAAAAAGTTAATTGAATCGTTCTTGTGCAACGACGACGAAGCGAAGTTACAAATTAAATGATCGATCGGTCGGAATCAAGGGACAGGTGATCGCGGAAGAACCATCGTCGGCTCGCACTCGATTTATCGAACGCTTAGTGGAAACAATTTGCTCCACTCCGGGGTCTCGCGGCAATTGTTAGGAGCAATTATATTCGCGCCGCGATTGAACCGGCTCTGACAGTTCCATTGAAATTGATAACATGTATTTTGATGTAATTTCTGACTTAATCGGATTTTCGACATGTCTGTCGTTGCAAAACGTTGTACCGATGCCGCGCTTCGCCGCGTACAAATAAATTCAGTTGTCACGGCGATTGTGACTAATACTATATGATATACGGGTGCGTGTATAAACATTGAAGCTCGTTCGAAATCGGCCGAAACGTTCCGAATCGTTTCTGCGATTCGAGAGAAGAAATAAAGGTAGAATCTCTCGCGGCGCCGCCGAAACACGTATAGGCATATACCAACGGGGAGATATGAGTCGCGATTGTTGTTCGACGCTTCGCTACGTCTGAAAAAGAGAAATTGCATTATTCGGAGGATGCCGCGTACGTGTCATTGCGACGCTTTATTTCGCGTCACGCTACGTCTCGCTTCGCGGATAGCAAAACTCATCGTTGGGATTGCGCGGTTTAGCGGTTCCGTGCCCGTCGCCCGAGCGTCTTAAGATATGTCCTCGCCAAGCAATCCGCGGGAGTAAAGGGGATCGTTATTCATTTTGATTACGCGAGATCGTGGCTCCATCCGTCATCCGGTCGAAGCGAAGATTACTTGACAAAACGGTACATGTGCAGAAGATACAGAAGCTGTAAGAAGAGTCTGCTATTAATCCACCGTCTATCTCGACAGCTTCCTGTTTGAACTCTGTCGAAATTTGTTAAATACAATAAATCCTAGATCTCGCGTCAATCGTCAAGTTTCATCAATTATATCATGGTCCAGCCGACGAAAGCTCGCAGCGAGATCCCGTCTCGACGAACTTCACCAATTCAGATATCAATTCCGAAGGATTTGTCTCGTCAAATTCGGGGCAAAATAAAACAGCACTTCCGGTTCGTCGATCACGTTCACCGCGCCAGGGAAATTCTCTCTTCTCGGTATAAATCACATCCCACGCGTTTGCTTAATTTCCGCGGATCGTCGGATAGACACGTATCCCACGTTCATTACGGTGGCAATCCTCGATGTTAACGCTTTCTATTGCCGACTGCAGGCGCGCGTACACATCAGTAAAGTTTCAGTTAAGAGTCGAGTCGTGGGGTTAATCCGGGGATGGCAGAAGCGGTCGGTTGCTTTAATACAAATTGTGCGGAGCTATAGGCTAATTGCCGGTATTTGCTCGGAGTGAAAGAGAGAGAGAGAGAGAGAGAGAGAGAGAGAGAGAGAGAGAGCGCACGGACAGAAGGGGAGGACTACGGGGCTCGGTTGTTTAGCAGATGTGTGGTGTGCGGGCGAGAAACGAGGAGAGGAGGCTCATTGTAAACCACCCCCGGGTTTGCAGTGGAGCTCGGTTTCGTGCTCGGTAATATCAACGCGCGTCCCTCCGCCCCCTCTTTACCCTCCGGTATTATCGCGGACTTAATGAATGGACCGCCGACTCTTGGCGAGCTCGACAATGATAACGAGGATGATATAATGATAAACGAGCAACGATCCTCGCTGCTCCCGAATCCTTCGTCCTCTCCCGTCGTATCTCATCTTCTGTCCACCGTGAAGCCAGGGAGAAGACGGTAAGGCCTGCGTGCTCAAGGCGATCTGCAAGGCTGCCAGACGTAAGCGCGAGGATGTCGGGAAGGGAAGCTTCCTCGAGGAGATCCTACACGCTATATTCAGGTGAGTCGTGAATTAAGTTAGATTATATATATAGATCACTGCCGTGTATTTTCGAAATTTTTTCACTTCGTTGTATTGTGCACTGAAGACTGGTTAAATTGTTAGATAAAATCTTGAACGTCAATTTGGCGGATGTTAGTTAAAGCGACGAATTAATGTTTGCAGTCTGCCTGGAGGATGGTACGACATCGATCCGATGACCGAGTACGAGCGAACGTACCACTTGGGTGAGAATTGCGACGAGGTGCACGCCAAGTGTCCAGGTGTCTTCTGAATTGCCGCAATCAAGCGTGATCATCTTACGCAGATGTGAAACGAGCAGCCATCACGAAGCACTCTCTCTCCCTTTCCCGGCCCTTCTAGATTATTAGAGCGCTTGAATTACACATGAATTACACAACTACAAATAGCAATGGAATTTAGACTAAGATTTATATAAGCAAATAGTAATAGATATGTTTGAAGTACTGTTTTATCTTAGCGTAAAGAGATTTGCGAAACTGATTATAACTGTAGCAAAATACTAGCGGTAGTTTGCAACTCTAAGTTCTAAGTTATTCAAATATAACGATATTAAATGCTTAATTAATATTTTTGAAGTTAAAGGCGTAATTTTATTTAATTATCTGAGAAATTATCGATAATGTTGGGTCGAAAAATGACGAAATGGCGAAGAGATAAATTTAACGCATAATGCAATAACGAATTTGTATAAAATTACGTGATGATGTAATATTTCAAAATGCATTTTAAAAACGTCCGCCGTGAATTTTATTTGATGTAAATTATAATCTATATGGACATACCTCTCGCTTTCTGCACAGCTTGTACTTGCATTGCAAGCTGTGCAGAAAGAGAGAGGCATGTTCCTTTTGGGACTGAGAGCGTTCCGAATAACTGCCGCGCCGGTCTTTTTAGTTGAGAGGTAAAAGGAGGTAAAATATTGTGGTGTAAAAGCGAATAATTGTAATCGTCGCTACGTGATGAGATCGACAACAATGTCGACAACAATGACGTCAGCAATTCGGATTATGCAGTCGACGTCGTTCTTGGAATTTCCTCGTAACTACCAAATTGCTCGGATTACAACAGAACTTTCAGCACAGAGTGGAGAGAAAGAGAGAGAGAGAGAGAGAGAGAGAGAGGGTCTTTAAAGTGCAAATTGCAGTATACTTTGTGTTGCAAGTTATTCACTTTTTAACAAATATTTTTAAATGATATTAATGTAATTGTAAAATTACTTTTACACAAAGCCCGTTAGTTTTTGCAGTTGTAATAAATAAGGAAATCTTGTTCTTCAATTAATCAGGAATAGATATATTGAATTCAGAATTTTATGACGAACCGTTCGATGCTATAGGAGTTGATATCCTCAAAATGTCTTCGAGACAATGAATGTTAATTGCAGATTTCCTTGAGTAATTTGAAGCTGATGTTTCCTCAGCGAGAAACTAATGTTCCACCAATACGTGTGTATATAGATTCGTGTAATCTTGCGGAAAGCCAGTAATCGACGCGCACGAAGTTTCGGATAGACTCGACCGCAGTGATACAACGCGACGTCATGTCCCAGCATTCCGGCAGGCAGGAGGCTTCAGCTTCGGGGATTACAATTCGCGCATTGACGACGAGACTCGCGCTAATGACACGCGACGTAAACTCGCTGCTACTACACGCAGCTGACGTTCTCATCAGAAGGGGGAATTGTATTATATACGATAGCTTACCCCGTCGATGCGCGTGCACAAACACGGCGTAATGCAATCCGTAATGTCGCGCGGGCGGCATCACGGATGTCTCGGTACTCCGGAAGCGCACACCCGCCGCGCGCGCGCGGCTGTGCGAAACGTGCCGTGTATTATTTCGCGGATACGCGACCTATTATTGCGAGCTGCTAAACAGACGAGCCCGCGTTTACTGATTTCCTTGATGACGACGCGGGATGTTCGCGCGAAATGGACTTGCGGACGTTAAGTTATGTACTCGAGGAAATAAACCGTTATTGAGGATAGACGCGTCGCGGAACGCGTGTACAAGAGATGCTCCAGACATTTGTCCCGGTAGGACGTCGAGGACCACAAAAGTCCGTCGCGAGAGTCCATAAATCCATTAGCACGCTTATTACGATGGCGTTTCTCTCCGCGTTACGTAGCGGTGGCGATTAACCAGCAGTCCCGGGGAAGATCGCTCGATTTTAAGTGCCAGATAAATCACGCGGTCTCTCGTAAGGCTGCGCAGAGTGGCCGCGGAGCAGTGGAACCGGCAGCGCGTCGGGCTTGGACGAAGAAGAAAAAAGAAAGGAAAAAAAAGAAGGAACAGGAGCGGAGGAGATCGAGGAGATCCGAAAACCCAAAATGAAATTACCTCGCAGATTGGAGCCGCGAAGATGGTCAGAGAGCACTCGGAACCTTGGAATTGGATGAAACAGGCAGCCCATTCCTGAATATATTTCGCGAGATTTACGAAATTTAAAGCTCTCTCTCTCGCTAGCGCGCCGGCGGTGGCTGTAAGGTTGGGCGGCGGGGAGGGAGGGAAACGGAGAGCCGATGAACCTTTCATAAAGAACGGCCGCGCTTTTCCGTGAGATTTTTCAAGATTAGCATGGAAAAGCCGGGGGACTCCGCAATGGGGAAGCTTGTCAGATTTTAATGGCCTACGAGAGACCCGGAGAATTAATGAGCACTCTCTCTCTCTCTCTCTCTCTTTCTTTCTTTCTCTCTCTCTCTCTTTCTCTCTCTCTCACTCTCACTCTCACTCTCTGTCTGCGTCGAGCGCGATGAATGCGGAAACGCTTGGAAATCAGCATCGATTTGGTCGTTAAATAATTTTATTTATGAAGAAATTTGCGAGATTATAACGAGACAGGCAATCGCAAATTACGCCGCCTTGACGCTCATTGAAACACTCCATTACCTATTTCTCAGTCCACTTTTTTTAACATCTGCATTAATTGCCTAAGTTTTAGAACATTCTCTTTTATATTGAAATATATTTTACAGATGCTTCGTACATATACACACACACAGAGCGGGATATTAAAACTTGACAAGGACTGAAATTTATTCTGCGCGTTGCCACCGGAAAGATATCTTACCGCGACATAAAATATGCCAGAGCAAAACGTATATGTAGTTCACGTATGAGATAGGGACGCATACCTTATCGTGACCGCGAGAGCAGTCCTCTGCACGAGTTTGCGTACCGGACTGAAAAATTACGAAAAATTTAACTCGCGTTTACGACGTATATACGTGACTTAAGCATTAGGAACAATTTTATGTTCGCGAAATAGATAGCGCGTCCCGTTTGCGGTCAATTCTCGCACGCGTGCAGACTGCGGAGTATACGTAAAAGTTATCGATGAAGAAATGTCTCGATTACAGAGACGAAATCTACAATTAATGGCATTTTACATGTCTGTCCAGAGGGAATATTTTGCATACCTCTGGGTACGTCACGGGTAGAATTTTCATTTTATTGCAGTGATAAAATACTGTGTAATAAAATTACGATTAAATTAAACTACATCTTCAGGGATAATATGTCGAATAGCACACTCTTTTACTTCATACTGTTATCTATAGCTACGTGTAGGATTATTAAAAATTTTATATCAGATAGGATTCTTTTACAAACGTTTTGAAAAATTGTATTAGCTTCGGTCAATGACCATCAGGTCGCGGTTAAAAAGTCAAGCGCAGATAACCGCTATAGCAGTGTTAAGTTGTCACTTAAATATCCATTCGGTTGATGAATTAGATCGTCTCTCGTCGAAGCAAACGTGACAATTCGCGGCGCAAACACAGGGTCGCCGTCACGTCGCCGTCCCGTGGCGAGTCGCTTCCGTGGCATGTGCGCGCAATGTGAGTGCAATATTTCGACGTAACCGCGAAGGATGTTCCCGGGTTTTCTGCAAATGCTCTCCGTCCCGTGACCTCCCGGGAGGGCTGGCCCGAGGCCGCGCGACGCGCGGAGGGGAAATCGCGATTTTCACCCGGATAATTCCGAGAAATGAGAGCCCCGTGGCCCGTCCTGATTCTCGCCGTGATCCTGGACCCGTTGTTGCTCCTAGGGGAGGCGGTATGTCACCGTAATGACACCAACTTAAGTGCCGCTGGCCAAAGGTCAGAAGAGACTCCGCACAGACGTAGACGGGAGCTCACTTTTCCAAAGGGAAGCGCCTTCGTGGTGAGTCAGACGGCCGCGGGTGTTCGCAACGGGCGGCACGGAGCGGGAGAGGGTTATCTTTTGTTACGCTGGACTTTTATGAGGGTGTCATCGCTTGCCCTGCGGAGGTCGAGATCGGTTAAATCAGTTAGATGGGTGGAGCTTCTCATTTTACCGCGATAATCTGCGCTTTTACGAGAAATCACCCTGAAAGCGAACACGTTCTATTAAAATCACATTTATTTGTGCACCGTATAAAATGTGAAATGCGCGTTTCTTTTGTTTTCCGTTGGCGATTGTGCTTTATTTATCGAAATTGCTTATTAGCAAGTATAAGGAAATATAGGGTATATCTCGTTGTAATTATTTTGTAATTATTAATGTACTTTAAAAAAAGGAGTTTCTATCACTTCGGAAATATTTCCCTAGATAATTATTTTTTATTTAAAATCGATTAAATTGCTTTTGTCGAATCTTAGAAAAATAATTTTATTATTCATATTCTGTATGGAGAGAGGTGCATACGAATTGCCTGTTTAGATGACCCTGAGCCTTCTAAAGGCTATTCAGCTTAATGAGCCTAAAACCTGGAACTTAGATCTGGAATTCGATACGATATGGCCTATACCTAGCCAGGAAGATTTGAGGAAAGCCTTGAACAGAAGACCATCTAAACTAAAACGGCGACATAGACGCGAGCTCTACGCCAATTTGGAATTAGCGTTAAATAGGTAAAAAGAAAATTGTTTTTGTTTTATTTAAACTACGTTTTATATAAATTGCTTTTAAAAATTCCCGAAAGCGGTCAAGTATAAGATTGAAGTATAATTTTAAGTGTCCGATGAATTATGCAAGAACAATATTTATTATTGTTAAATTATTTTGTAAATTTGAAATTAAAGCAGATCCATATATGGCAATGTTCAAGATAAAGAGTAGATAAGAAAGATCTGCTACAATTTAATTAATAAGTATTAAAATATAAAATATTGATTTTATAATTAAATATTATTGAACATGCATTAAATATTGCGGGCACGGTTTCTGATAAATGTATACCTGCAGGCATTTCAGAAATTTTGCTCGTGTTTTGGATAAAGTTGAACTTAATTAATTAACATTGGTTGTTATCTGTTACAGTCAAAACTTGCCCGGACGATTATGCATTCTGCGTACAATTTGTGAAGCGGAAACGGTACTAAGTCCTCCAGGATTTTCAATTATCGAGGATGCCATACGAATTATTTTAAGGTAAATATATTCTCAACGTGTCTTAAAATAAATCGACATTTATGAATTTTGATATTAGCATCTGTCGAACGACTTTAACTTTAACTTTAAGTTTATTATAATATGTTCACATTGTTGAAATTAAAATTTTTAAAATTAGAAATATTGTATGTTTTAGGAATTTCGAGGATGCTGATAATTACGACTGCTATGACGTCGCGTATCGAACGAAAAGTGACTGTGAGCTTGTTTATCCTTGTCCATTTTCGCTATTGAAATTTTTGTTATACAATTTATATACAGAAGAGGACGTGAGAGAGATAGCCGATTAAAAAGTCAGATTGATAACAAAACTCTGTATAAACTGTATAGCGTTACGTCCATTAGAAGAATTTATATTTAATTAGCGCAGTTTTTGTTATAGGCAAAAAATCTGTGATATTCCCGATATTATTGCGCGAATAAATACCTAAAATATACGCATTCGAAGTCGTCGACAAAATACAATGAAATAAAGTGGATCTATAAAAAAAAATGAATAATTCAATCTACGTATACATTTCTGTGTAATTTTTATTTGATAACTCTCGAAAATATTATCGTCAAATTAAACAATTATTTAGACACTAATTCCGGAAATATGTAATTTTTCCGGTATATGTATTTCTCTTTTGCGATGCTACAAGCCGCAATTCCGGCCAAGCGAGCATTTTAATTGAAAATTTCAAATTATATCACACATGAAGTACATTTAGCATTACACTAGTATAATTAACTGAACAGCGCTTTATTATTATTAGTTCACTAATACATGTAAAATGGAATTGGTTTCATATTTGAAATTATCTTCTCGATATGCTTTTATTGTTGGCCTTATTATTTCGAATATGTGTTGTCACTGGCAGTCGCGGCGAATATAAATTTCCTCCCGTCGTAAATAAATAAGTTTCTATTTCAGTGCTCACTAATTAGTTAGTCTGATAATTCCGTATGTTCCTATGGCAAAACTGACAAGTCAAAAATATGTGAAATAAATCTAGCAGCGTTAATCTAACTCTGTTTAAATTAATAACTTACAATGAGGTTTTAATTCTTTTTTAATTAAAGAAGTATATAGATTTTAATTTTATTAAACAGGATAAGTTTTTTAATTTAACCGAAATTTGCCATTTTCGGTTTAGTGTTTTAGATAATCGCTTTATTATTGCTCAAGAGAGATACTTGGAACTATAAATAATCCGTTTTCACAGTTAATTCAACAAAACTTCCCTTTTTCGAAAACACGAAGTTCCTGAAATATGCTCACGATTTACCGCATAATTGTTGCCGGGAAATCAATATAGAAACGAAAGAATAGCAATTAGGAAAAATCTTGCCGCAGCGATGATAAACGCTCTCAGATTCTAAGCGCAACTACAAGATATACGAAAGTGCATGTGTATGTATATACGGGCAAAGGTACTCGGGCACACTCACACACTCACACACACAGACAATACAGCCGGAAACGTTAATCGCACTAATAGTGGTGGCAATATTTTACGCTCGCGCCCAGCAAACGTGTTCGGCTCTTGAGCCGTTAATCGTTCGCTAAATAAAGCCGGAGGAACGAGAAGTCCGTGCGCGGTTGGACGTTAATGAATTCGACAATGCTCCGCGCTCGCCTAACTGCAATAATAACGGTCGTTCCGGGTCCGGGCTGGACCGTACCGGGAGATCATTCACCGGGTAACTCTCGTGGACGAGCACCGCAGGAGATCGAAATAAGTGAGCAGGTGAGCCCGAGGATATCCGCTTAATTCGACCACCGGCCCGGCCCGGCGCCGCCGGCCGGCCCGAAATAAAACAACTCGTTTCCATTCCATTTTCGTTTGCGTTTCGCAGACGCGGGGATTCCGGATATTGGCCGGAATAATTGGCTGCGGAACGGGTGTCTGTCGAATTCGCGTATATGATCGAATGGGGCTTGCGGGAGTTTCGTAAATTCTACATACATGATATTTAACACACGAGGGATTATTTTTGCGCGCAGTGCTTTCCAAATCGCGGTCGGTGTCCGCAGAAGCGCGTGTATTTTCGTGAAAACGTGAAGAAGATATATTCCGTAAATGTTAACCTGTAATTGTAACTATTATTAATTGTATAACGATTTAAATTAATTAGAACAATTTAACGTTGTTACTTATTATTTTAAATCTATCCATTTATCATTTTATTGAATCGTTTCGATAAAAGCGAGTTGCCGTTTTGCTTCGACGAATTTGCAAATGAAGTACGTCAAGTGTAACAAAAGGAGTGACGTTTTCGATATTCGATGAAGTCGCACGAGGGAACGGAGGAAGAAGAGACAGAGAATGAATGACGATGAAAAAGAAAGTTTGTCAGATACGTCGATAACACGAGGCAGCCCCAAGCCGATTACTCATGCTCTTGTCACGCGGAAGATCAAACGATACAACTTCCTACTTTTATGTAATTTTCATGTTAATGCATTCCGTTATATAATTTCTCACTGAAGTATTCTTTCGAGAAACTCAATTCAGCCAGCACGGGAACGGTTAACTGATTAATCTCTATTAATACTCTCTATATATTCGCGACAGCGAATTGCGAGTTTACGTTCCGGCAATATTGCTGGCGGATTGACGTACTTAAGAGCAACGCTGGCGTTAACGTCGCCTTTAAAATCTCGTCAGCTGTTATCCCAATAGCGAAAAATTGCATGTGCATCGAAAAGGACATAATCGATCATAAGAAGAATTGCCAAGGCATGCTTGCGTCCTAAAAATCGGTGACTGGAAAACGCACATTGAATGGGTATACGCTGGCACGCAGCGTACTGTGTTCTATGGGGCCTTCGACCGTCATCGATCGATCATTCCCCCGCCCGCCTGTCATTTTTCCACGGTGAGCTAATTTCCTACTTCCTAAAGAGCTTACCGAAGTGAGTTACGGGATATTTTTACCGCGAAGAATCGGTCTCTCTCCCGTCCTACGCAGGAAGTTCTATTTGCCTCGCCGCTACACGAAAATACTCGGTCAACCCTCGTCGGACGTGCCCCCGCGACCACGATCGAACGATTTTCTTGGACAATTTCCTGCCGCGGGGAAGATTACGTCAACGATATCCGCCGCAGAACTCCGTGAACCTCGTCATTCTTGATGTTCGACACACACACGCCGGTGTGATTAAATTAATAACAGCACAGGGAGATATCCGCAGCCATACATATATCCATGTATACATGTATATCTTCGAATGTTTCCTGGCGTACCGGACGAAATAAGCCTGGGATTTATTCAAAGTGATTATCCACTCATTAAATATCTATAGAAGATAATAATGCTTGATCTCCATACGCTGCAAATTATAAGCGCGAGGATTATGTTTCAATTTAATCGCTCTATACACGTAGATTCCGGTGCAACGTATAATTATCTCTCTCCGGCCAATATTGCATCGAGTCTCTTAATCCATTATGCAACATATGGTAATTGCAATTTTCTGTGACGATTTTCTGAAATACGAGATCGTCGTGTTTTTGCGAATGCGCGTTTCGAATTTGATTACCGCGCATACCCCGGGCGTAACGTTGAATCTCATTTTCGGTTGGGCGATGCCACGTGATTGTTTAAGATGGAAGCACGCACCGGGTCAGAATTTAATTTGTACGACGCTGTCCTAATATGTTTCATTTCGCGTATTGTCCGTAGTAAACCTGAAACGAGATCAAGGATGGGGGGGCACACTTGCGGACGACGTTTCTCGTTGATCAGAATAGATTTTATCGGATTCCAAGCTCGAATGCGATCGAACGGCCGCTACATCTAATCAGACTTGTTTCACGGGGTATGGTGAACGGGGTTGACGAGATCTGACGATACTGCGGCGGATACGGACCGATCGATTATTGGCTTTCATCGGATGCAGGGTATCCGATGTATTATTGTATTGGCGGAAAGTCGATGGGATCTCAATCCGTAGAAACAGACCGCGTCCTTGGTATCCTTCGATAGCTCGACCGCTAAATTATGTGGACGGCAAACCGGCAATCTTATTCTCGCGAAATGTCAATCATTCCGTTTTTATTTATAAGAAAAATCGTTAACGCATATCTCGCGTTAGACTCCGCGCGATATCATAGGAAATAACATTTAACGTCGTATACACGTCATATTACGAGCAAGTTATCGATGAGCTGATATTAACGAACTTTTACGTCTCGGATGTATTGTACATAAACAGTTTCTCCACGCGTCGATTCTCCGGCATAACAAATTTTGCAGCATCCTACGCTACACGGGCGACCGTGATACATTAATAATCCCGCGCGCTGTTGCAATTAATTGGCTGCTGAAGGTGGTCCGCAATTTGAGCGAGCGAGCAGCGTTTTGGCGTGATTATATATATCTGCGCCGAGGTAATAAGATCTATATTGGCAAGAATATCTAGCGCGGAGAGCAAGTAATATTCGCTGACAAAGCAAACGACGTACGTTGCGAAGGTACAACGGGATAATAAATTAACGCGATGTATATATTACGTAACTTTAAAGCCACGAAGCTGAGAATCATCGCGGCGAGATATCGTGGCGCGCCGTTTTCTAAATCGCGAAAGGAAGATTGCGCGCTGAAACGTGCAGCCATAAAAAGCATCCCTATCTTCATCTTCGTCACGTTTGATTCCTCGATCTAGTCTCGAAAGCTCCGAGGCTTCGACAAGATGAGAGAGGTCACGGAGAGGAATGCGACAATATCCTGCCCTGCCTGTCGCGATGCGGACGAACAAAATTCTCTCGGTGGAAGAGAGCGGGGCCAATCTCTCGCAGGATCCACGGGATTCGTGGCCGGAAAACGCAAGGACGGTGATCGATGTATAATCACGTGAGAATGTACAATTCTCCTTCCCCACGGTGTACATGCAACGCTCTCGCGCCGCGCACACGTACTCCTCTGCCAGGAAAGAATAACTAATGCCAGCAATTCGGAAGTTTTCCGGGTTAACGTTGAGGAAGAATGGCGATCACCGCGGAACGAAAAATTAATTTTGCATCCACGATAAAACGCGCGCTTTTTCGGGGCCGTAAGCTTTTTAACCCTTTATAACTTAAATTTTTTAAGTTCTCTGATGCTTTTAAAACATATTTATTACTTACAATTCGTAACATTTATTTTCGAAGAAATGCGTTACTTTAATTTTAATTTATAATCGCGATGTGAAAGAGTCTTGATTAAAAGTCATCAGAAATGTAAATAAAAAGGTATAAAATTCAGTAGGATTAAAAAAAATGTTTCCAAAGAGAATTAATATAATATAATAATTTTTCTAAAACGAACGCTCTCTTGCAATTTTTTGTTACTTGTATATCTCGATATAGATCTCATGTGGACACGTTAACTGGAGAAACGATTTTGCGCATAACGGGCATAGTGGATCTGATGTTTAATTCCGGGTTTAGGCGACGCGAAACACCGAATTAAAGTTCCGAGCCGGCTCTTAAATACCTGCGAGCTCGCGATAAATCCAGCCATTGGAGCGTAGCCGACCGGATTATTTATCTCAAGATTATTTCCTCGTACAATTCCAACTTCCGGTCTAATCCTCCCGCCGATCGCTAACGCCCGGCCTGGAGTCACCAGCCCGAATCACGAACCCCGGTGGTTTACGGCAGTTCGCTCCTAGCGATCGCGGGCAAAAAGGCGCGGGCATTACCGGCGTCGCTCATGGGCTGCTTTTATTTCAGGAAAGTCGTCGAACAATTTCTCAACGGATTATACCGAGATTTGCTCTCGGGAAAGTTGGGTAATTCCTTTACAAGTTCGCGCTAGAAGTTTTGCCCCCTTCTCTCCCCCGCGCCACCCACCACCCCCGCGCATATCTACCCCCCTCTCCCTCCGTCTCTCGCGCTTTCTTTTTCCGTCTTGCGCCTTACGGAGGGACAATGGGAATAATTTTCCTTTCGCTTCAGGGCGTCTCCTTGACGCGACGAAATTAGCGTTTCGGTTTCCGCGAGATTCTCAAATCTGGATTAACGAGATATTATTTAAAAAAGTGACGGCTAAGCTTCAACCGCGTCAACTTATGTAAGAGCAGTTAACGCAGAAAAATTTTTTCTTTTAACAAAAAAAAACAAGACATATTACGTAGTCTAGATAATATGTAATTTTGTATACAATTTATATGTATTAAATTGACAATCAATTTAACAATATTAACACACATCTTATAATTAGAATATACACAGGAGATATACGATGTAGAATATACGAGATATATAGGATAGGATACTGAATGTATAGGATATGTTGCGAAAAATAACTTCTTAAATATTTCATAAAAATGTATCGTTTATTTCTCAGTTGCTGATCAATATGACATACTTTTTACAGAATAGCAATGGATTACAGCGCCAAGTACCTGATATTTTTAGTTCTCTGCCTGGTATTGTCCGAGTACGAAGCGGACGATAAATACCAAACGAATCTTTCGAGGAAACGACGTTACGTCGTTTTTCCCGAGGGCTCCACATTTTCCGTAAGTATCGCACAATACCGATTCATTATCGCAAATAATCTCTGTAATTTCCACTTAAACGGTATTATTATTCATAGCGCCAGAAATCATTATGTTCATGTTAGCTTAAAGAACAGATTTTTAGAATGCGGTAAATATTAATTTAAATGCAAATGTAACGAGTGCATTAATTAATTTAACATTTAGTTGTAAGGGAGGTATCGCTCGCAAGCTGCTGCTTGCGGTAATTAACTCGATAATTAATTACTTACCGATTGAATGCACTTACCAGTAGGTAATTTCGAGGTTACATGGAATTATTACATTTTATATTATTATCTACATGTCATATACTATCATATTTTTTAGATGTTACGTGATTGAAATAATTTTCGTCATCAACAGATACTTATGATAATTTTAAATTGACAACCAACGAAAATTTGTAAATTTTTCAAGAACCAAAGATGGTTGTTTTCTAATTTTCTATGCATAAGATTTTCATTTATAATTGCAAATGCAATAATTCCTGCTAATCTCGTATATAACTCAACTTTTCTTTGTTATAAAATGTTTTGGTTGTAGAAAAATATAGTATATAGATACACATTATTAATCTTACTCCTAAAAGCTAGAGATTCATCAAAAGAGCTTCTATATTAATAATTATATTATAATTACGTAACAATTATGGCGAAGATACATAAACGAGGAAACGGTAGACTATAAATCTAACGTTAAACTTGTGGATTGTTCTCAGGTCGCTCTCTGCTTAACCGTGCACACTCTGACTCCGGACGACATCTTCACCGAGGGCCTTAATTGGGGTATCTCCTACGACCTGCCCAACGAGAGCAAGCCCGCCCTGGAGCCCTTCTTAGAGCTGAGGAACGATAAATTTAAAACAAGCAATAAGAACGATCGTTACGGTTCCACTGCGATCGCTAATGAGTACGGCTTCCTGAATTCAAAATGGAATAACAACGTCAGGCAACACTTCATACCTGGCAAAAAAAAGTACCACAAGTCGGAGTACTATTACTTGCAAAGGAGACATCGGAGGGAGCTTTACAACAAACTGGAAGTCATCATGAACGCGTATGTATTCCCGATCATTTTTGCGAAACTCGTAATAAGTAAATGAACAACTCGAGAAATTATTAAAGCCATGTGAGTATTTTTTTATTATTTAAAGCAATCTAATTTCCGAGTCTGCTTCGTGAAAGGACTAAACTATGACGTACACTTAGGAAAATATCATCATAAGAATATTGATCGAACACAGATATATTTATTCTTCAGCGATGAAGGATTATGTTGATTTCTTACAAATGAAAATTTGTTTTAAGAAATAATTCTTTATTTTTTTATATTTTTCTTTCTTTATACTTTATAGTTTGAATTTCATGAAGTTTTCAATAGACTCGCGGTTGAAGATTGAATACTCGTAGAGCACTCAGTGCAGATCGATAATGTATAATAACGCGAATGATTGGGCATTAAACAAATTATGACAATAACACGATGATACAATGATTGATGTTGTCTGAACTGCTGCGGTCCGATTAGTTCCGCACCAGATAACGATTAATAACGTCGCGAGTCCACGTTAAGACAACAATTTCTCAGGATCAACGTTGCTCACCGTCATCTATTCAAATTGAGCGAATATATTAACCTGGATTTCGGCGTCTTGATGGGAGCGACGAATTTTCACGACACGCTCCAGACGAGAGACACGCTCGGTAATAAAATGGAACGGCGGTTTTTAGCGGCTCCCAGAGCGATCGAACGCGGCCGTCTTGTCTCTTTATGGAGACCCGTCGAAGCACCTCGCTTTCCTTCCGTGTCATCTATCGCGGCGTACCGACGTATCGACCGCATTAACGGAGGAAAAGCCGATACATCGCGATAATGATGGCGAGACTGAGCTCTTCGTACACCGCATGTCGGTCGAAGGTAGAGACGCGCTATTATCACGTCACGCTTACAATTTGTCAAGTCATATTGTATTATCGGACAGACGTATGGCGGTAGCAATTACGCGAAGGATTTTGCCAATTAATTTTAATTATTCGACGAAGGCTCAAACCGGCGTTTTACCGGCACGCTAATATTGATCGCCTTCAATGCCAATGAGAGAGATATTGGATAATTTCAAGGCCTTTCTTCTCCTGCAATGGCAATCTTTTTCATCGCGTTAAACGTTTAATATAAAGTCTATGCAAATAGTTGGTTACGTAACATCAAATACAAATACAAATTAATTGCGCAGAGAATTTAATAATTAATTTTAATTATTCGACGCAGATTTAAATTGTATTTTATTGGGAAATATTGATCATCCCTATCTTGCAAATTTTGTGCCGCGTTTAATGGAGAAACTATGTAACTTAAAATTTGTATGTAATTTCCGATAAAAAAGGAATTCAATTAATGAATGTCAACGAGTAAAATCAAAAATATAAAGTTATAAATCGAAAACGATTTAGAGATCAGTTATAATTTTATTAACGCTATTATTTATGATGAATCGCGTGAGTTCATGTGACGTGATAATATTTCATCTCAATTGACGGAATGTAACATTGATGTTGGAATACTTTATTATAGTCTATTAACACCGAGTGACTTCGAATAAATGCAGAGCATATATTGCCAGAAAAAAATTAAGAATGTCTGCCAAAATCTTTGATAATCTGATGGATATTTGATCATATCCTTTCGTAACCGAAATTTTTGTAATAAAAATGCCAATTCGTATTTTTATTAATGAATTTATTGTATTTATCTGCAGAATTCAGATTTTATATTTATGTATACATGTTATGCCTCAGTTTTTCCAATCGAATACTTTTTTAAAATCGTACACGAAGTTTTGTTGTAATCTATTAGAGTCAATTTTTTCTCAGCAAAAATATGACTCAAGACATTTTTCTTATCGCAATTCATCGGCCTTCTCTAACAAGCAAGCAAAAACGATCTTATCATTTAAAGAACATCGCGGTACATTAATGAAAAGATAAATTTACGTTATTTATAACGCTTACGAAGCAAATACATTTGTTGACTGTAACTGACTGTTGTGAGACGACAAAAAGAGGCCATTTGTCGAGTCGCGCATAATTCAGCGAGTGCGTTTATTGCATCCCGCACGACGCTTTTAAGGACGTTTATCGAACGACATTTAGCAGCGCCGTTTACTCCATCCCGCCCGGGATAACGAGGCGAGCGTCAGAGTATCGCGGCTAATATCCGTATGAAATCATTCACCCCTTCGCCGAGAAGATGCTAAAGTGGTGGTTTACGCCCGGCGTCTTATGGCGACCGCTTGGGTTATGCAAGGATGGTTTTCGCTACACATACACATGAGCGTGTATGCGTGTAGGAGAAAGGGGGGAAACGTCGCCGGTGGTTTATAAGGGATTGGTCGGCGGTGGTAGTGCCGTTGGTACGGCTTAAGGGTGGCATGAATCAGAGGGTGGCGCTTCCACGGCCGCGGAACGGCACGACGGCCTGATAGCGTTGGCGGGGGGAGGGGGAGGGAGTTGTTTCTGAACGGGTCTGGCGGACCATTTATCCGTTTCTCGGGCCAACGACCACGGGAAAATAGTTTCTCTCTCTTCCGCGGCCATAACCAGATTTATATCCTCTGCCAGGGTGGTCCGATTATTTTCGTCGGCGGCGTTTCGTTCCTGGTCGAATAAGGCCGCGGCAATAGCAGCCGAGCGTTTTTACTTGATCGTTGAAGATATTTAACTCGGAAATACTTCGTAATGACATTGGCGATAGTCTGCGACCAAATCTCCCGCAAAAATGTGATTCGTAGCGCAAAATCCAATGTTGAGCGTCTTACTTTTCTTGTAAAAGAATGTTCAACGACGAAATTTTAATTGATTGCTACGGCAAAAAATCGAATGTCGATATAGAAATCATTAATAAATTTTAATGGATTGAATTTTATAACAGAAAATATTTTTTATTTCAATAACAGGTTTTGTAAGAATAATAGATATATGAATGTATATTTGAACGTCTTATTATACTGTCAAAGAAAATTAGACTGTTACATTTGAAGAACTCGTAGATTAATAGCAATGTATATAGGAATGAGATAATAAGTTAATGGTGTTTGCATAACGTAAAAGAATGAATCGGATAAAATGACATATCGGATTGTCTACATTAGGCTGGCAGTATTAATTCTGTCTTGACTCTTTGAGAGAGATTCAGTCCGTTAAGATCCTCCCACAAAATAAATAGCAGACATTTACTCAGACTGCAGATTGTGAGATATATTCGTCAATTGCGTGTAATAAATGACTTGTTTTTTCCGTCCGCAAATACAAATTCATCTTTCCATTCTCTGTAAGGTGAAAAAGTTTAGATTGTTATGATTTAGTTTGTTGAAGAAAAAGTAAAATCTGTATGTCACAAGAGGACTGTTATTTTGTAAAAGTAAAAACGTATTTAAATATAACAGAAATTTAGTAGTCAAAAGAGAAGCTTATTAATTTTTAGACCAAAACGATTATATTATTGAACGATTCTTCAAAGAAAATTTTTTACAAATAAAAATAAAATTGTTATAATTATCATTAAAATTATGTTTGTTCAATTACTGTTATATACCAATTTCAATTTATAAGCCTTTTTAAGGAAAGAGCTATATTCGCATTAGTATTCATGAATACATATCAATCTTTAACTACATCTCGCAAGCGTTTATTACGACATAACTGTATGTTATACAAAAGTTTCACTTATTCTTTTAGGATGGGCTTTGACGGCAGGACGTGTGTTCTACGCGCGCTTTGCGAAGCATCTCAACGGTTAATGCCAAAGGGTAACACCTTAATAGAAGAAATGATGAGAATATCGTTCTCGTAAGTTTCTTAAACGAGATGAATGGGTTTGGCAAATGTACGCTTCGAAGGGTCGTAGATTAGTATTCTATTTTTCGAATTTTTTCCTCTACATTTCACTTTAAGAATTCATGAATATTAAGTGCCACGTAACTTTAAAATAATGTGATTCAAGAGAGAAAGAAGAGAAAAGCGAAAAGAACAAATGCGGTGGAAGATGCAGTTAACTGATGCTAAGAAGATGCAAGATTTATAATAACACTAAATAAATAACGTTGGAAAAATAGCTTCCCTTAAGGTGAATTATACGTAGGGTGGTTTATATTCTAATAACTTTTTGATAAACGTAAAATCTTTCTTTACCAAAAATGGTAGAAATGAAATGGTAAAAATAAAAATTGAAATGGTAGAAATTTTTCACGCTTTGATATCTTTGTTATTAGTCCGAAAATAAAAATTCAATTATCTACTCGACATTAACTGGCCAATATAGTTTTGTAGTTTTGTCAGCTATTTGTCCTCTGGTCCCTGAAAAACTCTTCAGTTTCAATCGTTTGCACAAGCACAAAAGCTATCAAGAGTATCTCGACATTTTCGATTGTATAATTCCATCGAACACTCGACCCATCTGTTTGAAACAACCTACATAAAATCTTGTATGATATTATAAGGTAAAAGCTTTTGATGAAAAATATATTTACGATAAACCGGATTTTGCACCCTTTAACTTTCTTCTTAATAATGTGTTACAAGACTGAATCTAATTCTTTTCATTAAATTTTCTATAATTTTTATTCGATTTTATTAATCGAGAACGGTCACCTAGGGTAAATGTGTTTCTTTTGTCTTTAACATATATTTTTATTTCTCTTTACCTTTTTCAAAAAATATCGAGTAAATCTATATACGTATCTACTATCCTCAAATACCATTAAATTATAGAACAGTAAAAAATCTGCAATATGTAATTAATAACAATAACTTTTAATTGGCATGTAAAAATCAACTCAGGTGACCGTTTCCGCATTAATGTAAAATCTCGTGTAAAATATACTTGCCTCAGAATATTATGCATCAATTTATTTATTTGTACATCCATATATATTCTATTTCTTCTAAATTAAATTATAGATAACTAATATGTCTCTCTTCTTCATAAAAGAATAAAATAATTTATTCAAGGCAAACGAGATGACGGATTAGAAACATGATTTATAGGATTTAAAAGATTCTGTCTATCCCGGGAGGCACCTTCTCGATTATCCTACAATCGACTATTACGAGGAGCCTACTCATCATCTTGAGCAACGCACGATTTTCAAGAATTTTGGAGGATTCTCTCTTGAGAGATCATCGCGCTTTATTAGAAGAACATTTCAAACATAATATGATACTCGACGAATGATACAGGAAAGCTCAAGAGCGTGCCCCCCCGGTCCGCCTTCTCTCCTCGTCAGTTTTCTACGACCCTTCGATATATAATTCGATCGTTGCCATATAGGCAGAGTGAACGCACGACTTACAATCTAAGAGGTAACTCGCTTTGCTCCTCTCGTTGTAGATTACCCCTGAAGAGAGTGTTCTCCTTTGAGCCGCAGGAGCATCACACGTACACCCAGGCTCATAAAGCCGGTCACGAGGGCAAGGACTGCGCGGCCATGTTTCCAGGGTGCAGTTTCTCCCTCATCGACTTGGCTCTTGGGAAATATAACGCACCCCCGTCCGACCGTCCCGGGGATGCCGCGGACCACGCCGGAACTTTTGGCACGGAGGACGAGCCTGTCGTGGATTGGCCGAGATACATGAGGTAACGCGGTGCATGCAAACGGCAGCCTGATTTCAACGCTGCACGAACATGCAGGACGTCGCTTACGGTGCCGACGACTCGACCTCGACTGAAACAAACGATCACGGATATTAGAAGGATGCAAGTTTGGCAGATTTTGTAATTTAAAATACACAAATAAAAGAATCTTTCTGCATTGTCAATTGTTTTCATTGTTGCTCCCGTTTCCACGAGTGCTCCCGAATGTTGTACGAAGCAGCGAAGACGTAAAGTACTAGAAGGAAAATTCCCAATATAACTGTATATCTCACGTTATAATATTAACACGAACGCCCGGAAAATTAACGTTGCAATTCGTTCTTTATCGCTATTATTATTATCGCGTGTAAAAGCATAAGCGCGAATTACGGACAACTAATACGCGATTTACGAGTACATCATTAAACAGAATGACGCGAATAACAGAGTTGGAAGTGGAAAGTGGGACGCTGAACATCGGAGAAACATTTCACATGGCGCCGACGAAGTGGATATGGTTGATATACTCCATAACAAGCTACAACAATATTTCTCGTTACATCGTTATCGTGCATGATAATATGATTTAACTAATTGGATAGAATTGTATCGAATTGCACGACGCGGAACAAGAAACGAGAAAATATATATCGGTAACCGATAAGAAGAGATTGAAGAAAGAATGGCTTAAGGACTGTTCGGAATTCAAAGGGATGTATTCTGTTCCGTTTCTGTAAGTACCTCGCCAATATTGTACATGATATTTTTAGAATATGGAGACTTCTTTACATCTCGCGACATTATTACGCAACGTCGGTTTAAAATTAGAGTTTCATATTTATCAAAAAATGCAAGAACTGATAAACGAAGAAATCAAGAAGAAATTTATGAGGCAAAGATATATGTATTTCGAATTTAAGCGCTTTATGAGACAGTAATCCTGATTATTTGTATGTAATGAACAGTGTATATGTAGTATCTTTTTAATTATATTAATGTTTGCTCATAAATTATGGACATTACAAGTGTCGATTGCTGTATAACACGGAGCTCATACTACGAATCCGTAACTCGTAAATCACGGAATTCCAACATATGCGCAGATCCAATTCCGATGTGAATAAAGCCACATTTTGCATTTATAAAATTACACTTAGAGCATAATTAATATTTTACATGAAATACAAATTATCGCGTGTTTGCATATGATAATTTTTAATCGTTTATAACAAAATAATATATAAATCACGTTTTGAAACGTAACAAACATAACTAAAATCGCAAATTTACGCAATCTATTTTAACAACGTTTTTAAAACTTGATTAAAACATTTTTAGATTGATATATTGCGAGACAATAAACTACTCGGAAAGCTATTATACATCGTTTTGCATTAACTTCACTTATATTTATTTGTTCTATTTATAATTCCCATTTAGAGGCTAACCATTTTTCAAGTATGTTGTTACAAAGCATACAAGAGAAGATGCGATAGGGGTTTAATCGTGCACGACCGATATGGATTGGGTGAGATATGACACGAAATGGGACGGTCGGTGCATCAAGAAGCGGTAGAAGTAGCAGGGGGTGAGTGATGGAAACTAGAGAGGAGGAGAGTACCTTTTGAGATAGCACTTATGTTGTATTTGCACGTGTCATAAATACTTTATATCTTATATCTTCGTAAAAAAAAAAAGACAATTTTGAAACCTGTTATATACCTGCGTGTATCGTCAGATTACAAAAATTACTTTGCGTATAACTCTATTGATTAAGCAGTCGTAATTTTCTCGGCGGAGTTTTAAGATTCGAAGAAGATTTTATTTGGAGAGCCACAAGTACTTGAATTTTATTTGTGCATTATGATGGTAATGAAGCTACGTTTTATAAATTTTTTCATCCAATCAGTCTGGTTTCCATAATCTCCCGTTTCCGTTGTTCGTCGTTCTTTCTCATTTTTGCTTGCTGTTTTCCGTCTGATATTGTACAGCGTGGATAAAGAATGAAAAATTACATCGGCCCTTCACAAGCAACCCTCGGGCAACGCCGGTAATGATACATAAGAATGACGAGACTTTCGTCGTGTGGGCCACTGGAGAGACATTCTGCGATAGGCCCACCGTGCCCTCGCCGAGAGAAATTGATTTTGGATTTATTCGATGACGTCAGTGTCCGGCTGGGGCGTCTCCACGGGAATAATGACACTCTCGCGGCGCCGATGTCGTTGATATTACTGCAGCGATGAAAGAAATCCGATATATTGATTGCGAGGCGAAAGCAGAGCTCTTTAGTAGTACTAGGTCCCTTAATTCCTCGCTATTAACTATTAAGTAATATCTGCTACTGGGTTTCTTTTGCTCGCGACGAGGTAGTGGACACACGCGAAAGATTCCAAAAAGAAATTTACTCGGTGGTTCCATAATTTTTTTCTTATTTACTTCGTATTAATGCCATACAATGAAACCTGCGTAGGACTTTCTGACGTTAACGCTGTTAATAGCCTCGATAATTTAACGCCCGCCAGACACCATTGAATTTATTTGCGACAAAACTGGATAAAACGCTGTAAAAAAAATTTCTTTTATTAATTCAGAACGACTCTGAGATAATGAGATGCCGAATAAAATACGAATAAAATTGTGAGATATTTACGAGTTGTCACTCAGCTGAACGGCGGAGAGGAGAGAAGCCATTAGATGCTCTCTCGCCCTATTTATACTGTAAAGGTTGCTTTGCGTTTTATTGCCGACGTCGTGTTTGTTTTGCCGGCAAGGGACGCCCTTTTTGCTCCGTTACAAGGTGCGGCTTTTTATCATTACACGGCGGGTGCGATGCACCTATCTTGGTGCGCAGTCTCGTCACACGTGTAACCCTACCTTCTTCTGGACGCTGGAACGGATAAAAGGGACTTCGACGTGCATACATCCATAATAGACGGATATCGCGTCCTGTAAAAGCGGCGCCTCGTAAAGTCGCAATTAACTACAGCGTGTACGAAAGCACGTGAATTAACCGTGATTCAGGACGCGTTTCTAAATCGGATTAAACGAGGCGAATCTCGAAAGCGCGCGAGTTTTTTACCCACCCACCTCCCATAATTCAGTAATCTACGTTGTAATAAGTACTTATAGCGCGGCTCGCTGCACAGTAGAATACGGACGCGCTAGCGTAACAGCCCCTACAAACGAGTTCGTATACACGCTTTTAACGTAGTGGCCAAAATTCGTGCGGATAGAACGAGAGCCGAGATATAATTTTAAACGCCGCGCACATTTTTTTTTTAACTTCAGCAAAGCCTTAGGAGGCTTTAATGTCTCGCACCTGCGCGATGGTAAAAATTAGATTCAAGAAAATTACGTCGGCATAATTGCACTGACGGAACATTAATGTTGCCATTTAATGGCAATTAAAATGGAAAATCCAATTTTTTACATTTTCGGCTGGCCGCTCTATCTTTCATAGCGAACTTATTAAAATTAATACGCGGCAGACTGTAAGATACATTAGTGGCTGAAATTAATTCTCATTTCTGTCTTTTTTTTTCCTTTGAACGTGTGTGTCACTCTACAAATCTGTCAATATTTAATTATAGAAAAGAAATTAAATATATGTAACACTTATCGTTTGTATTTGTGCTTTGCCGAATGTCCTAAAAATTTCGCTTTACCGCGAATTCGAATTTATGAGTAATTCGAGCTGCGCGGTAACCGCCCGTGAAACGGAGCGTATCAATTATAGGCAATTCGGCATTTTATTCGACGGCGGGACAACGGCTTTACTTCCTGCCCGCCGCGCACACGGCGAGCTCATTTTTGATCACGGCGTCTCCCTCTGCCCCCTTCCTCTTCTTTTTTGTCACCGGCAAATAAAATCCAGTAAGAGCGAACGGATATCGATTCCACGGCGGTGGCACCGCCCCAGTTCGCGGGCGTGGTGTGTAAGGCCGGCTTATAACAGTTCTCCTTCCCCGACGGCACCGCCGCCGCCGATTCTCCGTATACGGTTAGCCGCAATTCCCGCAGCCGAGCGATATGTAAAGAGACACCTCCGCCGGCCGGGCACGGCGGCGATCGTTTTCGCGTGGCATTGTCGAACGGGTGGCAGTCGAAGGCCGCCGTTGTCGCGGTCGATGCGACGCTGGCGATGTCGGATTCACGGCGCGTCGCGACACTCGCCCCCGTGGGACTCGGGACGCATTCGCCGTCGCTCCCACGCGAGACGCCCGCCGAATATGTATGCTTTGTTATAAAATAACGCTGCGAGGGACGCACGGATGCGGGGGGCACCGCGTGCGCACGTTTACGCGAGCCCGCCGTGGCGGAAGAATCGCGTTTAACGCTTTTTCAGAGCCGCACAGTCGACCGGATACACGGATCGAAGAATTTTTTCACACGCGGATGCGATATTTAATTATCATAGGAGTGGCTGTCTAATACGCCATTTTTGTGGTAAATATCATCGTGCATCGAGAATGCAATTTGTAGAGTTGGAGAACTGTTATTAATATGACGTGTAATTCAATCCATGCAGGTGATTGAAACAAACGTTTGTTTTTAATGTAAATAGTGTAATATTCTTCGTTGACTTTGTATCTAAATTAAAGTAAGAATATTATTTGAAAAATATTGCTGGTACACGGAGAAAATTTTATATTAAATTTTACTATGCTGTCGCACCAACTGCGGACCATCAAGACGCACAAGTTTAAATGCTACAGTCTTATAGTAAAATTACTATGTCCATAGCGTCTTGATGGTCCGCAGCTAATGCGACACCATAGTAATATTTACTATAAAATTTTCTCCGTGTAATAAAATGTAATAACATCTATGCCATTTTTAGTTAAGCAATTAATTCATGCAGTTTACGCAAATTCATCAATTATGCTGATTAACTTTAAGAAATCGTAGCCTAGAAAGATGCATAGCGACGATTGAAGCTATTCAATGTTTTAAAAAATGAGCTCTGAAAAATTTGTGATATGAGATATACAATTAAGGCTTTGATCGTCAGCATCTAATAGTGATACGACACGTTATTCTCTTCACTTGTTAAAGCATCATGAGAATGCTATCAGCTCGCTACAAAGGGAGAGCGCCGCGTTTATTATCGACCACGATCGTATATCGCCGCGCGTTATGGGCGCGGTCTCAATGAAGGATCGAGATGGCTTGCCGTCCATCCGCGTGGCTTAACTCGACGCAACGACTTTTATGTGGTCGAACTTTTCCAGCCCGAGCTACCCGTCGAAAGAGCTAATTATGGCGGAAACTTTTTTAACGGCTTCGAAGCAACATTCTATGGAGGGCCAACCAGGAGGAGTTCCGCCGTTGACGTAAAAAATATCGCCCCCGTTCGCGACGTTAATACACAAATAACGAACTTTGGGGGTGAAGCCCCACCACCAGTTTTCAATCGCTCGCGATTTCACGTCCCGGAGTTAAATAGGAATTTTATTGTCAAGTACGCTGCAAAAGTTTTCTAATTTTTTTTTATCCTTCTGTTCTGTTAATAAATTTCTCTCGAGCATTAAACGGGCGCGCCGAGGTCGCTCGCGAAGACTGTCGACGCACGCGGCGAAACCTGTCAATAATAAGCGCAGCGGTGGGGCCGCTGTTAATTACAAATTAGGCGACGTTGCGAACGGGTTCAACGAAATTCGGGAAGGCAGCGCGAGCCCGATAAGTTCGCACGGCGTGCAGGCGGCACGCACTTAAACATCGTCAAATGTAAGGCGAGCCCCGCTATCGTTGGAACGCTATATAAGCCGCGCTGCAGCGTTGCACCGAGGGCTCGCCGCGACGAGTAAAGTATTGATTCGGAAGGCATCGCCCCCGGTAGCACTGCCGCAGTACTTCCCGAAGAAATTGGTTCTTTCCGATTAACTTAATTTCGCGAGACGCGCCCTGCCTGCCGTGAGCTGTGGCCTTTAACAGTTTCGGCTGCCGCCGCGTAAGTGACACCGTGCCCTGAAACACGACGAGTTTCCTGCCAGGTGCACTTTCCCGGTGCCCTCGTTGTCTCGTCGTCGCTTGAAAAGTCTCGGTATCACGAGACTCTTGTTGCTTCCTCGTATCAATCGACACATCGTGAACGGATAATTTGTTTTAATAAAGACTTTTGAACATTCTGTTATAATGTAACAAGAATTCATACGATAAACTTGATTGACGCACGAATACAGACGAAGAATACACAAACGTACAATGTGCAATAAACATTTTATCATTCATCAATGTAGCGACGTAATGAGATACGCAATTAACTTTTGATAGAGCCGCTCGCGTTTACGAGATTACTCGAATGATTAAACCGATTTTATAAACCTTCCGTACACGACAATAATTTCAAAATTTGGAACTCAATAATTATGCAGGCGCAATTATGAGCGGGGTACTTCTATCTATACATGAAAAGGCAGCGAAATCATTTATCGTGTTTGAAAAACACGTGCTCGCTAAGCAAATCGCGAGCATTCGTCATTTGATTATTCATCGTTACGGCGGAGTACAAGCGGACACGTTCGTGTTTTAACATTCGAAAGAAAATCGTTCAATTTGATTGATTTAATTGATTTAGATCCGACCAAAGCTGGGGGACCGGATGAAGGAAGGTCGAAGCCAGACTCTGAAAAGGCCCCGGGATATGTCGTCACGTCGCAATATCCCGCGCGAACAATGAAATTAATAATGAAATTACACCTCGTCCACCATCGGTTTCCACTTTGCCGGGTACACAACGGGGAAACGCGAACTCGATCCATTAACACAACGGACGTTTCGCTGGCACGTTAAGCCGCGCCTTGCCCTAAGATCACAGGAACACGAGGCGCATTCTAGATCCCCCTACGGCCCGTCGCGGTATCAGACGCACAGGGACGCGAGACCACCGTGTCGTTGGGTTTGCATTATTACATCCTCGACTGGAAACGTATCCGGCGGAAAGCGTCTGGAGTCAAAGAGGCGAAACGAGCGCCAGGGGAGGAAAAGGGAAAGATGGGATTACCCGCGGAAACCGAAACTCGCCCTCTGCGCGCCGGTATTTTCGCCGTAATTACGCCGCTCGGGCTCCGCTCCGTAATAAAAGTGCGATCGCGTCGGCGGAATGAAGGCAGAGATTAATTTCTTTCAGGACGGTATCGCAAGGAGAATTGCAGATGAATATCTCGGGCTCGAGACCATTGCCGACGCACGCTCCTTGCTTTCGGAGCGATAACAATAATGGAGCCGCGGGAAGCTCTCCCTTTTCTCTCTGCGGCGCGGCTATCCGCGGCTCTGAGATTTTCCTCCGGAGCATCCCTTTGTTACGAATTATTTATAGATATATATTACGCGTGATAATAAAAATGAGAATATTTATCAGGATTGTTTGACATCGATGAGTCGCTAGAAAAATACCGAAATGTATTTAATTGACTTCTCTTTTATCAATTTTAATCAATTTTATCAATAATAAACTTGATATTTTTTAATTTCCATACCCTTCTTTTCCTGTTTAATTTATCGCGTCTTATGTTTGCCTCGTGACATGACGTCATCAATTTTATTTATAGAATTTAATCCGTGGCTGCCGACTTTTTCACGTTAATGTGCGAAATACGAACTGCGCGTTGAAGCTAATACATTACCAGCAAGAAGAGTCTTAATACTTCAGTGTCTGCACAGCACCGACGAAATAGCGAAAAGACTTTAGATCTGTCTTGTATAATACCCGGAGTGCATACGAAACGAGTCTGCACCGCCACAGCAGAGCGCGCGTGTCGAGGTCATTTTCTGATAAACTTGGCGGAGAAAGAAGGAGAACAGGGTGAACATTTATATCTTCGACTTTCTACTTCGCGAATTTTACGGCAGATACGCTCCATGCGGCTCCCTTTGTCAACTGGAATTCTCATAGAAAACTCATTTTCCTTGTAGCCAGACGAAGTTTTATGTTCGCTTCTTTTACCGTTAACTCTTGTGCGGATGTACGGACAAAATTATTAAAGAAACGAAGCTCATCTTTCGCTCTCCTTAACGCTGTGCCAGCAAGACATAAGAAGATAAAACTTTAACGCTCCATCTTCAATAAGAGAGAGAGAGGGAGAGAAATATGTTAATTAAAGAACTTAGGAAAAAAGAAATTATAGCAACGCGGCATATTAAAATTTATACTTGAGACTGTTAAAAGAACCTGAGCTAAAAAAAAATTATCTTACACAAAATATACTGAGAGGAATAGTAAATTTCTCTAATTGTCTTAAATGCACAACCTCTTCAGATGATTCAGTTCTGCTTTAGGAAACGCTATTCGAGAAAACGTTTAAAAAGAACGTGTCTACAAGCAGCAATCCGTTACTCGACGAAATATGGCTATTCACAATATAAAACAATATTGTGAGAAATTCCTCTCTCTCTCGCCCCCTCCCATCCCGAAATGCTGGAAGCAAATTACGAAAAGTAATTGTATTCTTTTCATTTATTTGCTCAGAGCGTTTTAATATCAGCCGCATAACCCCACGGCGAATTTTAAAAACAGCGCTGGCTCTCCACAACGAGACGCTAAACTTCTGTCTATCTAAAGTTTACCCATTTCGTAGTTTGGTATTTTTTTGCTCACTATATACGTACATCTCTCAAGAATAAGAATGCGGGAGTTCCACGGGTTCGTCGGCAATGTATATTTTACGATGGTATTATTTCGCGGCTCTTTTACGTAAGATCGACGAGTTTTACATGGCTGTGAAACCTGCTATACGCTAAAACGTTAAACGAAGTAAATCGCTCGTTCACGCAACAAGAAATTAACGTCGCGACCGTATTCGATGAGTTAGTATCGACGTCGAATCTTTCAGATGCTCAAACATCCGTATCACGTATACACGATGTTTTCACCGAAGACTCACCCGGCACTCTGAAATACTTTCGTCCCGTTTACAATGAAATAGGAAGAACGGGGAAGGTGGATTCCTTGTAAGAGAGAAGTCTCGGGTGACTCGGCATGGAAAATTCGAATACGTGCCGGGAGCCAATCTATCCAAAAGGAGAAAGAAAGAACGAGCCGGCAAAGAGGAATGCTACGTGGAAGGATATTGCGTCGTCGTCGACTCTCGCGACAGAGGGATAGACACCAACGGCGCGGCGGGAAAGAAAACCAACGACTTCAATTTTTCTTTTGTCTTCGTAGATTGGAATCGTCCCTAACGCGAAATCGCAGAGCAATAAATGTCGGTGTGCGTATACAACAGCAAAACTAGAGGGGAAGCAGACACATTATTGTACAAAATATTATTTCTTATTCGTTTGATACGATGGCATTCAAGATGATATACCTGCCTGCCTTAAATATTTTTATTTTACTTCCAAACTTACTTCTTTTGATTGTTTCCGGTTTAATTTTGTTGTTAAAATATTTGAATTATATTTGATATATAAAAACAAATTTTTATAAAATATTGTTTATCTCTGATTTTTGTTACATAGAAAATAAGTAAATTTGAAAGCTTTATTTTAAGTGCGCGATTCAATGTGATGACAAGTATGTATATTCAAAACGAATCTATATTAACATCTTGTTTTTACGATACTTTGAAGTTCGAGATAGATCGAACTTATCTCAATTTTAAATTACTTATTTTGATGTTGCTCCAGAATATTATTGTCATGCTTGCAAAACACAATTTTGTATTTATTTATCTTTCTTACTCGAAAGCGGGTATAGGTCTAAATATAGAACGATGAGAATAATGTCCATAATGTAAAGAAAATAAGACGCCCCCATCGCTCGCGGATCCTACGAGGAACAGCGGTTATTTGCCCTCTTCGAGTTGTCATTCATTTGAAAAAATTCAATAAAGCTCACCGTATTTCAGACATGATAATCAAAATAAAAATCTCTCGTCAAATATTTTTATATCTCAAATTATTTTTCTCCCTTCTCTCCCTTCCTCTGTTTCACGGTAACGTATTGTCGCTCCGAAGAACGTCAATTTATCATACGGGACTATCTGGTACGATTCTGGCAAAGGCACCAGTCTTTTCGATAATCTTAAATCGCATCTTTCACGATGAGAATGGAAAATTCGCTACACACAATGCGGCGGATAGCCGAGGTCCTTGAGATGCACGACAAAGGTCCTCGAGCAGAGCTACGTTAGGATGGTACTCGAGAAAAGGAGAAAAGAGTATACCGTTCTCCGAAACGTTTTTGCGCTACCTCAACTTTAGAGTACCCTCCGCGTCCCGATCGAGACGACGACGTGCGTGTATACGATTGCTGACAGGATGGGCCGATTCGAATCGCGTCGCTCGAAAACGATTCCCTAACCGCCGTAATTCATTAGCGTGAGGCAAAAATTAATTGCAATTTTTATCTGTTCGCCATTTCCGAAGAAAGTTAGACGCTATCAAGCAGATAACTGGCAGCTATCGCGTAATCGCTTTTATGAACTCATTAAAACGCCGGTAACTTCAGCTCTTGTATTAATTTTTTTTTGCCTTTCGCCGCACTCAAACAGCAATTATTATATCGGTATATTGAGTCATATAAATAAAATTTAAAAAAAATGCTATCGTATACTCTTATTATTTATTGAAATAAATACTTTGCAAAATATGAGTGGAAATATCTCTGACCACTCGCGTATTTTTTCAATCAAAATATTTGCTTCTATAAATAAGAGAAAGTGCTATGAAAAACGATATAAAATATTTCAAAACGCAAAATAAACGTTTCATGGTAGAGACCGATTATTTGCACTAAACAAGCAAACAGACGTACCATCTTTTTGCTTCGAATATATTTATTGGGAACAAACAATTTTCCTCGAAATAAATTCACGTCGGTTTTTCGGGCTTGCCTATGATTTTATTATCTTCTAACTATGCCTGCCAATGCTTCAAACTTGCCATTGGAACCAATACGATTCGTTTAAAGACAACTATCGTTCGCAATGAAAATCTGCTAGAAACTGGAGTATAAATCATATCGACAGGATTAATCAATTCGATCTGAAATAAAATTTGTGGACATTTTCTTCTTTTAGTAAATCTCCAAACTAATTGGAGTAAACTGTGTAACTGTCTGTTAAGCGTGTTACCATATACCGCAGAGGGGGAAATCAAATATGAATAATGTATCTTTGTGTCTACCTAAAACTACATCGAAATTACACCGTGTTTCATCTCGAGCATGTGAAACGTTCTCGTGATTCAGAATTTCTCCATGTCCGGTTTTGCAACAGTAGACCAGCAATATGTTCGATCGCGCGACGAAAGTTGACCTGTACATGTTAAGCAGACATGCGGCGGAATAAATCTTGGGACAGAGGCTGCTTTACACAGCAAGAATCCCCGTGACATTTGTAGCTGGTCCCACTCGTCGCGCCACCGTATATACATATCTCTGCGGAAAGCACGCCGCGTGTGAGAGGATATTAATGTCTACATGACGAAACTTCCGCTGAATACCAGCGACCAGAGGGTTTCCGCTTTCTAAAGCTCCATGTACCGCTGCCACACAACGCAGAATCGTCTATTTTAGAAAGTTGTATAAAACATCTTGTGGGAAATGATAAGTTTATAACGCTATCGCTTTGAGCATTGATATATATATATATACGCTATTTCAAGCCTTTTCGTTTCATATGTGAAATAATATTTAGAATATTAGAACTCCTAATTTTCTAGACTAACAAATATTGGTTAAAATATTTTTGACAACTCTTCAAAACTCGAATTTTTATAGTTCAATTTTCGTAGTTAATAAAATTCAATGCAATATCGATTACAATACGGTTTTTTTAAATTTAAATTAGCGTGCTTTGTTGAATCTATCTACATCAATCTACATTCATTTATCGAATATTATATAAATAATAACAAATGTAATATCATGCAGCTGAAAATTTCAGATCGCGCAAAATAAATTAATTAATAAAATTCAATTTATATCGCTTGACCAATCTTTATGGTAATTAAATGGAGGAAATTTTGAATCGTAATGTATGATGTATATTTATATATCTGATCTGCGCGTTCAGTTTATTATAATGCGTCATTAATTAAAACAGATAATATTTTAATAATAAAACGTTTTTGTATGGCTAATGTCCAATGTCTTCGACGTGGATGAAACTTGAAACTTTAATTTCTCTTTAAGGCGCATTGTTACAAAGTTTCCCCTTAGGTAACTGCTCTCTCATTTCGGTACGTTGATCAATATAAAGTTGCGCTTCCATCCCATGGTCTTAAATAGTATAGCATGAATGCCGCTCCATCTCAATGAGAGAACTTCCGGCGCGGGCGACTTGATTCTAATTAACCAGAATTTATAATCCGCGAGACTAATTCTCTATTTTTCGAGGGAGAGCACTTTAATGGTTCTTTATATGCTCACGTCGCAATTAATTCTCAAGATATACTGATGTGAATTTATACTTTCCTCCGTCTCCGCGCGTCTGCGAGTATCCGTCTTCTTTTTCTTCCCTCGTCCTCGAGTTTCAGCTTTAAGCTGGAAACCGGCAAAGCGACGAGAGCGCGCGGCTATTTTCATAATTTGATGAGAAAGGGCATGTCTATGCTGTTCAAAAAGGGAAAAAAAAAGGATCCGGGTAGACGCATGTGTATCGTTTACGGGGGGGAAAAAATAACGTAAAGACAAGAGCGCGTACAAACTTCGAAAAGAAACTTCAGAAAAAATTGCAGGAAAAAGGAAACAATTTACGTTAGATAGTAAAGCCGACGGGTGATATTATACGTGGCGTGCAATTAAGAAGTTAAGGGGAGGACGGTCTTTTCTTATCTGGAAGTTTTCAAGTCGACGACAAAAGCCGGAAGAGCACGTCGTTGTTGGAGCGCCGATCGACGCACCGGACGAAATTACGCAGCTTCGCGTCAAGAAAAGAAGCTTACGGGGAGAAGTTTTCTATCCTACCGCGTAGGATAATTCACTTGTTCACCGAAGGCTTATCTGACTTGCTCCAAATTCATCCATCATTCATCGGATTTCTCCATTTACGTTGCGCGATAGGGGGTTTCCCCTCTCATAAAGTGCCTTACCAATAAAAGTTGTCGCGAAGGGGACTTCCCGTCCGGAGGAAGAAAGACGCCGATGACTAGGTAGGTCCCGGATCTCGTTTGATGGATGTATGTATACATGTACACACAGATTTTCGGTGGCGCGGTTCTCAACGAGAAGGGAGGGAAACGGAACACGTATACAAGGCTAGAGCGACAACTGACATCGGCGACTCTTTTCTCTTTTTTTTTTTTTCAATACGTTTATTATTTTTTAAACAATAATTTTAACCGTTCGTTATTTCAATCGTTTTACATACGTGGATAGTTGTGTAGAGTGTAGACGTTAGCTTACAAATAGATTAGTTTAGTTTATCCATACATAATGCATGTGAGTGTTTTCTCTTCTTCTCTCCTTTCCGTTAGAGTAATGGCTCCTTGTAATTAGGTAATTAATATTTTACACATATAGCGTCTCTGCTTCCGCTTTCTCTCTCTCTCCCTCTCTCTCTCTCTCTCTCTCATCATTCTTCCCTTTCGCACATTCTATCAACTCTCACTCGCTCACGTCCTTCCAGTCCCTTTCTTCTAACTCTCTGCCTCTTCTATCGTACCCTTCTCGCCTTTTCGATCTTTAGTCGGGAGCGGAATTACGTGAGAAATTATAGACGGATTTAAGTGCCATTTGCCCCTCGAAGCGAGATCGAGCGAGCTCGATCATAAATGCGTTGTGCGAGACTGCGTGTGCGTTTCGTGACGAAGCGACGGAAGAAACGCGACGAAAACCCAATGAAGGAACGAACGTGCGGGTGTGTAGCTGTACGCTACGTGCGTGCTGCATGTGCGTGTGTGTATACCTGTACGTGTGTGTATGTGTTCGTTGCCGTTTAAGCCCCGGCGAGCCCCGTCGTTTCGCCGGACGACGCGTTAAACGGGCGGCACGCGTGGAATCGCAAATCGCGGGATAAATCGCGACACGATCGTCGTCGCCGAGATGTGCCAGCGCCCGCCGACTTCCCCAGGCAGCAGCGATCGGCGGAAGCGAACGTCGTCGTCGTTGTCGACGAGAATTACAATACCGCGCGTGCACGGCCGTGTACTCTGGCGCTTAAATTCCCGAGCAAACCCGTCAGTCCGTTATTTGAATGCGACGAGCTGGAAATTCTTATTCGCTTGTCGCGTCTGAGGCGTTCCGCGTTGCCGAATTTACCGTGCGAACTGCATTTACTGTCGTGTCAATTCAAAGTGGGCATTGTTGAATTTATGTTAGAGATTAGAACCCTTGTTGAATAAGAAATAAGAAATTGTAACACATTTCACGTTTCCTCTAATTTATTAGATGTATGGTCATAATTATATATACAAATAACGTATAATTGTTATATTTTAATATTCTTCATTAATAAAAGTTTCGTAACTATCATAAAGTTATTAAAAATCCATATCAGTTTTGTAATTGAAATAATTATCGAGTTATTAACAATCGATAACTATTAATTTTAACATTTGAAAATATTGCGCGATGAAGTCTAATATCAAAAATTATAATTAATGATTAATATAATGACGATTCTCTTAATTTTTCTGAATCTCTTCCTTTTCAGATAAAACAATAATACCCTCTTTAAATAAGACAATATGTATGTTCTCAGATTTATGAAATATATTCCGCATATCTATTTATAAAACAGTCTTACCGCAAGATCTCATCGCTTACTTGCACGTGTGTCTTGCTGAGATGCAAGTGTCAGCCGCATTCCGCATCTTCATTGTTCTCGCAAATGCAGTTCGGCAAAGGCGACGGGCGAGGAATAACGTCGCGCACCTCGCGATCGTGCGATCTCACTGCCGGCACATTACGCCACATCCGGCACGTCGACTTGGCGTCGCTACCGCTAAATCGGATGTATAAAAGAAGTCATAAAAGTTACTATACAGTCTATCGTACGGTATCGACAGCGCATCAGGCTCGCGGGGGCTCGAATTACACGCTGGCTGGATTCGTCGAAATACTCGAATTAATTCGGGATATCCGGATGATCAGTGCGATTAATTCGGGTATCTCGACGTGTGAATAACGACGTATCGATAACACACGGCAAATTCAAAGGGGGAAATTCCGCGTCGTTTCTTGAACGGTGGCGACTAACGTTCCGCGATATCTGGATGCTGTCGGACATTAACGTTCCGATATCTAACGCCACAAATTGTTCTAATATATTTGTAGCTCACTGAAAAACGAAGATGCGCAAGGTTAACATTGGTACCGCAAGGTATCACCGAATTATGAAACAATTTTCTAAAACCCAAAATTGAGATTAAAGTGATCGAGATATTTGGACAATCTCGAATGAGACTATTTATATATTTATTGAGCCAACCGATATCCCGACTCGCCGGACCGAAATTGCAACTGACGCGACATTCGCGAATGAGCCAAATTCGAGTACTCGAATATCGAAAGAATAAAAAACCGTGGAGCCCCGATCTGATTAACCGGCGGTATGCCAATAAATATGTACAAATCACGAAATCCGACACCGATATTCAAATACCGAGCCATTCGCAACGATCGCAACGACGACCGTCCCGCGATTTGGCAGAAGAGAGAGAAAGAGAGAGAGCGAGAGAGCGAGAGAGAGAGAGAGAGAGAGGGAGAGAGAGAGAAAGAGAGAGGGATTAATTGCGAGACTCGTCGATGCGATTTGCGAACGTTCGCCGGCGAGTCTTCGATGGAACTCGTCCGTAAAGGAAAAGTACACCCGCGCGCACCCGGATGTCGCGCCAGGTGCAATCAAGTAACAAGTAACATAATAGACGCACGTTGGGCAGGTGGCACTCGTTTCTGAGACACGTCAGACAACAGACGCACAAGGAACAGACAGACAGATAGACAGACAGACAGACAGACAGACAGACAGACGGACAGACGACGGACAGACAGACAGACGAACAGACTGATAGACAAACAGATAGACAGAGAGATCGGCATGTCAAAAATGTAGAAATCTCGGTGATTCGTTGTTTATTTAAAACAAATTTTCCCTCCTCCCCAAAAAAGTTTCGCGCCTTCTTCTTCACGCGCGCCTCACCTATCCTCACAATCTCACGATCGCTGTTCGTCCCGCGTACATTCCTCTTATCGTTCGCCCTCACGCAACCCCTTTCTACGCCTCCACCGATTGGTTTCCACCACACTCGTACACTCGGAACCGCGACTCGCCAGAACGATAATAATCCTCGCTATAATAATATTCAATGACAATAATAATAATAGTTACAATAATAGGATAATAGCGATTACAATAATAATAATCGTCGTAATCGTATAATAACGATCCGCAATGACCAGTAATGGCGAGAAATATTTTCTATCTCCCCCCCCTTTTAAACCCCTTCGTGTCCCCTCCTGGCAACTCTTCCCTCCGTTTCACACCGTATATACATATGTATAGCAATAATTATCTCACTTCTTTCGTTACGGCGTCGATTAATTAAACGCCTTCATTTTCTCATTCTCATTCTCTCTCTTCGTTTCTCTATACAGCGATAATATAAACACTATACCGACAATGAAACAGTAGCAGTGATGTGACGACACGCGACTCGGATGGCGTGAGCTCGATGTAGTCATGAAATCGAAAATGGCAAAAAGAAAAAGAGATGAACCCTTTAATGGCGCAGGCGCGACGATGATATACGGCGACCCAGTCTCTTAAATTCCCCGGAATAATGCCGAGAAAACAGCATCTTCCACTTTCTTTCACGCTGTTCCTCGAACATTAAACTTTTTATTACAAGTTTGTATGTCCCTAAAAAATATTACTGTGTACTTTCGTTAATCGCCTTATCGAGTTGATCGCATTTATTAAAAACGGCGATGTAATTTGTGTACTTGTGCAGAATCGATCAACTGAATAATAGATGAGAGAATGATAGATGAAAAGGATCAAGACTATGATCGCCACATTTATTTTGATAAGTGTATTATCATCGAAGCGACTTTTAAGCGTAATAAAAAAAATGCGACAAAAAATTGAAGAGATATAATTATATAAATTATTATATTTTTTGGATGTATAAAATGCATTATCACTGAATGAAGAAAACAAATTAACAAAAATATTAAACTTAAAAATCTTATTAGATTCAATCAATCTTCCAATTATTATTATTATTATTATTATTACTATATGCATCTGATATTAAAAGCAAGAAAAAATATCCATGTACCTATATTATCTATAATTTTTAAAAAATTACTTGTAATCAATTTTCAGCAAAAACAAATTTAATAAATTTCGCGTCTGCTTTTGCATTACCGTTTATCACGCTTAATGACGCATCAAAATAACTGATTTAAAAGTTGGGACGCTCTTTACCGTCGGTATTTCGTCGTTTAAATGCCGATTTATCACAATTGCAAATTTCCTAAATTTAACGCACATGTAGAATTACCATTCTTGTTACACATGATCACATACATTTTCAATGATCTCATGAATAAAACACGAATGTTCCCACTATGGATTTTGATTGCCAATTTTCCGTGACTGCGAAATAATACATAAGAATCATTAATGTTGCGCGCATATCGATAGCGCAAAAATATCGAATGAAATATAATAGCGTATAAGCAGCGAAAAAGCTGTTTGCAGCTATTAACAAAGCAATAATGCCTCACGGTATTTCGGAATCGCAAATGGCCCAACCTATGATTTGTGCCGTTTTACGGATTAATCCTCTCTTGAATATAACGAGATTACATTACCCCAACCAGCGATGATACAAATAATCCACAATTTTTCTGAATAATCATGCGACATATTTCCAAGATGATTTTTATCACTGAATATATAGCAACTTCAAAAAGATGGGATGTAAATAATATAGTATACATAAAACGTACGTAACATCCTCGCAATTCGTAATCACTCGGTTACACCGCCATCATATATGCTCGCTCGTTTAAATTGCGAAAGCATTTATTGTCCTACAAACAAGATTAAAATTTCGTACCTATGCCAACAAAATGAATTTCGTCGTTAATCAAACACGCGGCTGACCGACGCGAGCTGCGAAATAAATGAGGCAAATGAGAGGCGCCGTTAATTGGTCGCCTGACGATTCCTTTCGCTGCTCTTGCCACTGTCGCGTGTTTTTCCCACGGCGCGCAATATCTCTTACCTATATGAAATTATTTTCTTTGCACATCTCTCCGCTTCGGCGTCTCGTACCTTCTTCGTTCGCCCGCTTATTTTGTCGTACGCATACGCAAACATGCACACGCACACACACAAACCCGCCATGTATCCCTCACGCACCGCATGCACACGCGTACGAATCACTCTCTCTCTCTCTCACGGGTTCTTTCACGCGCGGGCACTCACGCACGCCACGTAGAACGCAACACTCGTTCGATAAATACACGTAATGAAATATATTTCAAGCCGACTTAATATATAGGATAACAGCTTCATCTCCATTTGTATATCTCGTTTTAGGTCGTAAATCTAGAGGATTGGCACGAGTCCGCCGTACGATTCGATTAGTTAGAAAAAATCTAGAATTTCTTAATTACCCGTAATTTTATCGTAAACATGTAACTGTAGATTCGATACGTTTACTCTCTTATTAACACACGTTCGCCTACATATTACGGATATAACAAAACGCTCGTATGTTACTTTTTTTTTTCTTCCTTATTTCTCGTATGTATTACACGTTACTCGTGTGTGTGGCCGCGTGTCTGTGTGTATGTGTGTGTGTGTAGTAGGGTATATACCTATGTGCGAGCATACGCGCGTTGCACGCTCGCGCGTATGTGTACGGGCTATGTACGTATATATACGTATATAACATGCGTTCTTTATCTGCATTTTATCCTTAATTTCCCTTAGACGCTCGTTATCTCGTTACCTAATTAACGCGAACGTCGTAGTCGTGCCTCCCGAGCGCGGCGCGTAAGAAGCGCGCGATTCGCTCGTCGAGATCGCCAAAGAAGGAAAAGAAAAAAAGAAAGAATCGGGAAACGGATGAAGGAACGCGGAACGCAGAGAGGAAAGGAGAACGGGAGCACGTTTCGGAGCAGTTTCGATCGGGAGGGCCCGAAGGGGAAGTTTAAAACTGGCCTCCTTCTAGCGATGGCGCACCAACACCCTCGCACGCGAGATACACCAACGGGATAACGGGTTATCGAGCCCTGCTCACTCTCAAAAGAAGTTTGCGTATTATTCACCGTCAACTTTCTCGTAACCTAAATTATCTCTAAGTGTAAAAAAAGTGAGACGCTCCTTCCACTTACGTTATATATTACGGTAACGTGTCTGTGCGTCGGCGTCGCGTAAACGAAGATGCGAGATCGTAATAACTATATATGTTACAGCTAGTGTGAGGCAAGATATGTGCATTAATAGAATTAAACTTCTTCGTGCGTCCGAGAGAAGTGACGGCATTTTTATATACCTAAAACCACGATGGATGTTTCGGGACGCGAAAAAGGAAATGGACTGGAAGGAATTTTCGTATCTAGGACTGAAGAAAAACTCTCTTGACACTCGTGATCTCGTACCTCGAACGTGACTCCGTGATTCCTAATTACCGATGTATCTCTCCCGTGACGATTACCGACGCGCAACGACGATTCGTTGCGTCCGTAAGCAGGCGTTTAGTCCGGGATCATCGCTAGCCGCTGAGAAACCGCGCTTTCGCTCCCGCTTGCGAGATTCGCGGACGAAATTACGCGACGGTGCACGGAACCTCGGCGTCGGTCCATCGATCGAGACCGGCCTATTCTACTTAAAAAAAAAAGCGCGCCGTTCTTTCCCCTCCGCTTACTTTTGGTTTCAGAAGCCCTCCGTCCAAGCGAAAAGCGCTACGCGACGAGGGAGGATTTCTCTTCCTTTCTCGCGGTATATATATATATATATATATAAATGTATATATATATTGTGTATATATGAATCGCGTACGTACAGAGTGAATCGGACTATATATGCGCGTTTGTGTCGTAAAAATGCTGAACGATCGACGATCGGCGAGTCGAAAAAAAATCCCTTCGGTCCGTCACGCCGATTTCCGACGGTCGTGAAATCTACTCCCCATAATACGCGAACGAGAAACGACGTGACGTGACCGAACAAGAATGGCTCGATAATTCGCGAATGACCGTCGTCTCCGGTAAAATCGCCTACTTCCGTTCCATCGCGTATGGATACACGTAGAGATGGCGACATATATCTATTTTGGGGAACGGCGGGATCCATTAGGAAACGTTTGACGTTCGCCATCTCTATCTCTCGTTGGAAGCATTCTCGATTTTCGCCAGCTATTCCCGCTGAAAAATATCGACTTTATCATCTCTAACTTGTGTCGTCGAGTGCTCGGGTGTGCGGTATGACCTTCTACAGGCCCGTATCGATCCTCGCGTGTATGCGTGTGTGTACACATATGGGGGGGTGTATCGGAAATCACACGGTTACAAACGGCTTTCCCTCGGTTACAAACATCCGGACTCGGTCTTCCATTAGCGAAGATTCCATTTCGTTTAACGTCGACAGCGTCCTCAATTTGCCTCGTTAAGCGTTACGTTATTCCTCAGATCCTACCTTCACCTCTCAAATAAAGTCCAAGTCAAAATCAATTAAAGGATGTTCCGATTCGCTCTTTCCTTAAAGTTCCACCCGTTAAAGCCGTTAATAATTCGAGAGCTGTAATTCCTTAACGCGATAATCGGCGATTCGGAGGTAAAGCGCCCGACTGCAGCCCGATACACGGCTGTGTACACATGCGCGTGTGTGTGCCTGTACGGGGTGTGTATAATGTGTGTGTGCGTGCGATGCAAAATATGCACGGGCACATTCCCGCGTCCTTTCGGCCTGCCCGCAAACGCCCGCTCGAACGGAACGGCTGATGGGAACGGGCCGCGAAGAACCGAGAACGGCGGCGTGTCGCCAATCACCCCCGGGGAATCCCGCGGGCGCGAGAAAGAAAAAAATCACCGGCGCCGCGGAGAATCGCCGCGAAAATCCACGACGACGACGAACATCCTCGGTCGGCGCGGTGCGCTTCCTTATAAATCTCCCTGCGCTTTTTTTTCTTTTATATAGTCTTTTTCTTCTTTTTCGCGTTTCGTTTAATCGTAGAAAATGTGTGAGGCGTACAAAAATGGTGTCCCGCGGCACACTCGACGCACACTCGCGTACTTCCGTCTCGCGTGCCGCGTCCTCGTCCTCCTCGTCTGCTCCGCCGCGTTCCGTTTCCGGTTTCCCTCCCTCTTCCTCCGTACGATCCTTCTTGCGTTCTCACTTCCGCCGCAAACGAGAAATGAATGGCGCTGGGTGAGTGCAGGGGAGGAGGCTGCGTCGAAGGTCCGGCCTGTCTCTCGTCCTCTTCCACTTGCTCTCATTTCTCTCGTTAGTCTGACTTTCGCCCGTTCGCGCTCCTGCTTCCGCATTTCTTTCGACATCGAGGACGTGTAGAAAAAAAGGGGGAGGGGACGATATATTTTCCGGGTTCTCTTCATCGTTCGCCGCCGGCGAACACTCGGCGCGACAAATATTCATGGATGGCCCTGCTTGGTGGCCGGAGCAATAAAAGTCTGATTGTCTTAACAATACTATCAGTTTTATATGAGTTCCTCTTCCTTTACTAATAGTCATTTACGATAATTATTAACAGTGTGTCGTAATATTTTTCTTATCTTCAAGTTTAATTAGCACTCTAGGGGTAAGAATTATTATTAATATTGTTGTTCAATTTCATCGTTACTTTTTATTATAATTACCGCGTTATTTTTATTATTGTTATTATTATTCGCTATTTATCACTATTATTACTATGCGTTTATTATTCTTAACGTTACGGTATTTTCGTGTTTTACTCTTATATATATATATAGTTCATTTATTACAATTATTAATGCGTCGCGATACCGCTATCTTTACGTTTTAATTGTCTAATATTCCCATTCACCTCTCGGACTTCACGGCCTCGTCGCGTCCGATGGCACGTACAATATGTCGCGTGTAATTTACAAACGGGTCGGCATGTGTCGGCCCGATAAAATGATAACAATGTCCCTCTCGGCTCTCATGCACACACTCGGGGTCGGTGTGATGAAACGTTCATCCCCCGTCGACGTCCACGGCCGCGTTTTGCAGCTCAATCTTTCGACTGTAGAATAACTTCGTTTTAGCGTTTAAATAACACATACACAACGTTGAGCAAAGATTTCGATTAAATCCGTTCGATCGCTCGAAGGGACTTGGAGAGATCTCCCATCGAGTCCCCGGAAATGTCCACTCGGCGACTGCGAGGTGGGCGGCGCGGCGCCTCGCCCTTCGCCGTCTGTCTCGATTACGTTAATCCCTATTCCTAATCGCGCTCCAACACACGCGCGCAGCATCCTACCGAATTCCATCGATCCGCCATTGATCGCTCTCGTGATCCACAACATTCCAACAATGCCGACGAAATTCCGATTAATCGCGCGCGTACGAATACGTATACTTTTTCGAACGCACAAAAGAACGTTGCACGCTCGGCCCTGTCGTTGCTTAAGTAATCACATTTAAAGATATATCCACGTACAGCGAATTGTACTCAACCCGGTTCTCGGTCGGAGAGATATATCCGAGTTATCGGAATTTCGGTCATTTTCACGCAGTCTTTAATTCGCGCTGCTAAAAACGACGCGCGCGGAAATTTCTTGCTGTCCACTTACGGCTCTGGCGGCCTCGTTAAATCGTTACGATACAATACATTATACGTTAAATGAAATGCCAACAATTAATCGGAACGGAAGCGCGAGAGACACACGACGTACACGCAGCTGAACGCACGTACGGTCTCGCGGTTTACAGTAGTATAACGACTGGAATTCGTCGGGCGCGCCATACATGTCCGCGACCGCAGATTGACCACGGTTAAATCGTGCCGCCGTTCTGAAAAGCGTCCACGCGTTCGGCGAATCGTATACCCGGCTGATAGTCACGCATGAATATTGCAAGTCTCAAGTGACGTTTGCGTGCGACGTGCGACCGAAATCAGCGAGTCGCGAAATTTTGGCAACGAGAGGACCGGGCGCGATTTACGTCCACCCTTTGGACAAGCCCGAAGCTCCGTCGTCGGAAAGCCGGCGACGCGACGACAATGGATAACAGTATAAACAGCGCGTAACAACGACAGTACATATTACAAAGACAGCGGGTTATACCGACAATAATAGCGACGCCATTGACAAGCCCTCGTGTCTCGCGGCGGCGAAAGCGCAGGTGGAAAAGAAAAAAGAAAGCACATCGTCAGGCCGACGTATTTTTCGCGCGGCACGAAAAAATGAGAGAGGATCGAAGAAAAGTCCCTTTGTCTTATTTCGCCGGTTGGGCTTTTCGCTCGCGGTTCTCATATGGTTTTCGCGCTCCGGCACCGCAACCGGACGCTGTCGTTGAATTATAATTCAATTGCGCGAATCTGCTTGGCTCTGCGAGTCGCATCCGTTTTCACGCCGGGATTCCCGTGCGGCGTACGTTTATTTATTTACACACGCGATGCACATCGACGCACGGTCTGCACGTACGTTCCCCCAGTTCGAGGAAAACTGTATGCCCGCGGCAGTGATTTTTGACGATCCACAGCGACTTCGACACGTCGAGTTCTTCCGTCTTGCTCGCGCCGGAAATCTTTCTGATCGCTGAATGACGTCGTCGAGCAGCCACGGGCGATGTCGCGAGAACATCTTTGACGAAAGCTCCCCCGCCTTTGACGACCGACGAAACGTTCGCCGAGGAAATTCGAGGGAAAAATATTCGTGTATTCGACGAGGATAAACAGCGCGCGACAAAGCGTGTCGTTTCGCGCGAGGAAACATTTTTGCGTCCACTTGAACGTCCCCTCGACCGTCTCCCGCTCCTGAGGAAGCGCGTAAAGGGGCTCGAAGGAGAGGATCGAGACGGCGTCGTGAGCGATATATCTTCTACCGCCGTTCTCCGACCATCGAAGCTCTGTCGCGGAAGGATGGTATCCTCGAAATATAGGCAGTTGGTGTCTTGGTCGAAATACTCTCTGTAATTGTTGGCGTCGGATTACAGGTTCTCGGCTCTCCTCGCGACTCGCGCGCCCCGATCGGCGGTACAAAAGAAAAAAAGGTTCGTTTATTCCCTATTTCGGCAGTCTGTGCGTTTTGGTCGAGTTTGCTTCGATTAGCTCTAGAGCGGTTACCATCTTGGCGCTGAAACAGAGCGGCGCGTGGATTGTCGCGCGCGTTTATATCTCCGTATCTCGAATGTGATCTCGGCGGAGAAACGTCGCGCGCGGCGATGCGGAAGAAGAAACGACGGCTTGCTTCGCGAATTTCGCTGCGCTCCCCCTTTCCGCGTCTCGCTTCTCGAGCGAACGTTTCGACGAACGGTGGAGAGGGATGAGCCCGAGTGAACGAAGAAATCCACTTCCTGCTCAGGACCTGCGTTTGTTCCTCTCCTCTTCAAGCTGATTATACCCGGACTGCTTAAATTTAATCCCGGATGGAAGTTCTTGAATTAAAGCAAATCTAGTTTCCGTTGTGCTCTTTGGCCTCGTTATTTTCTACGAGAAAGAGTTAATTCTTAAACTGTTGTGACTGCTTTAAGTAGCCTTTACTTCAACGGAATATTATGTTTCGTCCCTCTCTATGTGGGGTTAGGTATAGGTAATTTATTTACTTGCAGCGCGGAGTTACAGCTCCATTCGAAGTTCCGTGGAAGCATAAGTAAATCAACCGTTAAGTAAATATGTCTTTCAAGCTAAAACCAACATCAAAACTACTACGCTCGCGTTTAATGGAGCTCTCTCATCATCCAAACGGTCATGTTGAGCAGTCATGCACGGCGGTTTACCTTAATCTCAGATCTTCATTCAAGCAACAAGAAACGAACAACAAATCAAATTAGATAGATGTATCATTCTTCTTTCTCGTTTCTTGCCAACTCATTTTCGGAATAATTCCTAATTACGGTCGCGGCATCGATGACTCCGAGGGGAAAGTAACCCCAGTCCACTTTTATGTTCCTGTCGACATGTAACTCGCAACGTTTCACCGACCAGATCTGAATTACGGCGGCGCGACGCGGGCGCGACGGTCTGTCGGCACTGTTGGTCATTATTCTTGTCACCGAAAATATCCGGCGGTGCATTGCGCTCGGTGTCGCGATCGAACGCAATTGCGAGAGTCACTCGAGAAAGGGCGAAGAGTACAAACGGGAATTATGCAAAAAGGCTTCTCTCGCGACGAAGCGATGGAAGAAGAATCACTTTTGTCGACCTCTCATCGTTGACGCTTCCCCGGCGTTTTCCCCGCACCGCACACCTTCGCCGCCGCGAAGGATACGATTCTTCGATAGTTCTCCGGGTAATTGGCGCGGGCGCGCACAAAGAGTCTCATAAAGTCGAAGGGTACTTACAGGAAGACATACGATAGTAATTCTCTGCTAAGTGTCCGCCTTGATCGACGCCTCGCCTCGTTAACGATCTACGTTCTCGAGTGAGAGAGCTTACGTTTGCGGTCTCAAAGATGCTCGTCGCGAAAGATTGCGCGAGAGGACGACGCTCAAAGATGCTTCATCTTAATTCGAAGACGCCCTTTCGAGGAACGAGCGAGGAATGACTCGTTGCGACCGTTTCATCGCTACACGATTATCGCAAATAAACCCCTTCGCTCTTCGCTTTTCGCACACGACTGCTTCAATAAATGGAAATGTTTACGGCGTCTCTAAGGATAACGTAGCAATCGTCACACTTTACATATTAGATATAAAAGATTAGTTTCTATTCGAATAAAACTACTAAGAAAAATATGAAGGGAGACCTTTGATTATGAAACATACGTGCGAATCCTTAAAACGGAAACATTTCATATGATGGTATTTATATATACAAATATTAATCTTCATTCGTTAATTGGAATTGTTTCTTACATCCTAGAGCGAAATTTCTCTTTTTTCTTTCAACGCCGCATTCCTCCCTCGTGCGAAAATGCCGCGCAAGTTATAGCTCTACAAAACATTCACGTGACAAAAACTTACACGATGTAATTACTGCGTTGGCACGTACTGTCGACATCGGTAACATTTTGTTCGCTTTATTATATTTAGCCAGTCGCGATACAATCTCGTGCCGGAAGAGAAGCCAGACTTATGTGCAGCATAACGCGGATTCGTTCGCGTATCATGAAACAAATTTACGAATTCCGAAAAGAAGTTCGGATTTCTCAGCGAGTGCCATGAAAAGCTCGGCTATATCCATATAAGCGTGTTATGTGGATGTCTCTCTTATTTTCATTTTATGGTTCTAGATTCTATCAATCTTTTTCCTAAGCTCATAAACAATCTATTATACGACTATTCGTTCGTATGAGAGAGAATCGTAAATACTCCATCAAATTGAATACCGACGTTTGATTGTACAATATGATTAGAGCGACTTACTTCTCTTAGAAAACTGTATCAGCATATAAAAGTGGTGGATCGGGAAGAAAAAGAAATGACTATGAATATGTGTACGGAAATTTTCGTAGATTTCCGAGCGACAAAAAAGTTTAGGTGGTTCGTCGATGAATTCTTCTCTTCAATTGTATTGTATAAATTTGATAGTGACGTATATAAATAAAAAAGAGCTATCACTGTAATAAAATGTTGTCAAAGTAGTCAAAGAGAATTGCCGTCATTCTCTTCTTTTAACTAATTTAATAAGTTTTGTCATTTAATTAATAAGTTATGTCGCGAAAGAAAATATCGAAGAAAAGGAGTTTGTTACTTTAAGGAAACCTTTAATCGAATCAAAAGTATTTCTGATTACAACGTGCTCTGCTTAATGGTAGATAATTAAATAAGCTGTACTATCGATTTATACCGAACGCGACGAAGTTATGAGCAAATGCGTCATTTAATGATGCAAAATGAAGCAAAAATATTGTAGCGGCAAAAATAAAAAATTTTTACATACATAAATAAAGTCGCAATTTTTTCTATTTTTCTCGTCCATTTATGTCTATGAACAGCTCGAGCTTTTCGATGTTCCGTTTCTTCCTTTTCCTCAATTTTCTTCCCGCACACCTTTTCCCACGGAAAATATCACGGAAGTTTCCAATACGCCGTAAAGTATTAGTGATAAATAATGTTCGCCGAGCGAAGGCAAAACGCCAATCTCCATTATGACAACTCTTTTCTCCATTCCACACTTTTCAGATCACCCCGAGATCGGCCAGACAAGAATGCTTCGCGGAACTCTTTGAGCTTCTGATAATAAATGTTTGTTTCATTGAGCGTTTTGTGACTGTGGCCCACATTTTCTTTACGTGACGACTTCTCAATAACACATCTCTCTTCGTTATAATAAGACATCTTTGACTTGTAAGATAATTCGACTAGCTACACGACCGATTAGATTTATCGCTAATTGTGTATGCGAAAATTCAATTGAATAATCAAAAGGTCATATATATATTGAACTAAATATAAGCTGAAACTATTCATAATATGAGGACATATCGTCGCACATATTATAACTTCAAAGCAAATTTTATTTCCTTGTTTCTTTTCCTTGTGAATGTAAAAGAGAGAAATATTACAAAATAATTTTCCGAGAGAGCGTTTCATTTAAATCGATTAGCTTTCGAAATCAGGTTCGACCACGTCACACACAGTACATTAAGTCTGCATTGTCACGATATATTTAGAATTAATTGCAACATTTTGCATAGCGCGCGCAAATTGTTATTGCAGCAAATATTAGTATACCAAATTTCTGTGGTTATTACAGACGAAAGATTATTGCAATTTTGCTAGCGCCGAATGTCCATTCTGGCTAATTGTTTCGCATTTTCATAAATCACCATCGATAATGATTCCATAGTAATTATTAGAATTATGCCCGGCCGTTTAATCCCGCAAAATGTTTAACTCGCTAAATTTCGCTGAAAAACGTTCCGTTGGCTACACCAATAACAAAAAAATGAGCTTTTATTCCGCCGATTACCGCTTCGAACGTTTCCAAAAACCAGATTGTCGAATCGATGATTAAAAATAACCGCACGCACGTTTCTGCAGTAAATGTCTCCTCTACATGCGTGTGGGCCACAATCCAAAGAAGTCTACTTAAAATTACTTACGCGCGAAGTATATATATTCCTTATGATTTATTATTCTACTTAACGACCTACTTCCTTGCGCGCACGTATATACACGAGTTTATACAATCTCTAATATTTTCACGTGAGATACAATATGCTACAATAATGCAATCCGACTGTTCGCGGATTGCGTGTGGGTTGCGAGGAAATAAGAGTTTCAAGGGTATAGGAAGACGGGTTTTTTGCGCGATGCGCGAACGCGCCTTTTATTTCTGTATCCTCTCGTCGTCTCTCCCTCCGTTCACCCCGACTGCGAACGGATGAATAAGATATACCGCGTTTGTAAGTTCGTTAAGCGCGCCGATATTAAAGCTCAATGATGGATGCATTCAGCGGCGAGAACGATCGCACGGCAATTGAATGTTATTGACATGTACCCCTACATACGACGAATCAGATTCGATAGCGATTCAATTGCTATTCAACCGTTGTCTCCTCTGAATGCACGCGTTGATGATCACAGCGCAATTTAACGCTGCACATGATCCGTCTGTTAAATAATATCGAGCTACCATACCGCGCCAGCACGTGTACAGAGTTACAGAGTGGTACAAAATTACTATCCGTTACTATTCATTTTTTTTTCGGACTGATAGATTTCCCTTTTGGCCTCGTCCCTCTGGATGTTTTTTATCGAAAGAAATTTCGCCTTCGACCGCCTTCCCCGTTTACGTTACCGCGATCATTTACTTGTTTGCGTTCCAAAGTTGAATGGTGAACAGCGAATCTGAGCCGCCTGGGTATACTTGATACTTCAAGTGTCGCGCCCCCGTTGTCTTGACTACCAGATTCCTCGGCGTAATCGCCCTCGGCGAAAATTTAATTGGGCGCCATTTTCAGTCCCTTAATTTTCAATAATTAAATATCCCGGTATAATCGAGTTTGAAGTTTTACTTCGAAGTAAGCGAAGAATAAGATCTTGTTATTTAGTTACGTTCCCCCTACAACTTCGAGAAAGCTCTCAAGCTTGTATCGTTAATAATTCGACTATTAATTAGCAATTACCTGATTTCTAATTTGACTGTCAACTGACCGTCAAACAAATGACTTTTTTTTCGATTCGTATTCCAATGCGATTCAAAGCAGTCGATATCGCGAAATATAACGAGAGATGAAAAATCAAGAGGCAAATAAAATTTCGCGAAGCTGTGACCTATATCTTCTTCATCCGTTTATATATTACATACCCAGACAGCATGCGCGGCAAACTCTGTACGTAATACTCTCAGGCATTGCGAAAATGAAATTTGCGATGCAATTTCCTAAACGATCAAAGACAACTACGAGCGCTACCGTACTCATACATGCCCTCGTATTCTTATCATTGATCCCGCGGACGAGATGATTCCACGTTCTATGTGTAAATCTACGGATGCAAGAACACAGCAGAGACTTTGGAGCATGTCCAAACTGCATCACATTTGTAAAGATCCGGGCCGATGCACTTGCGGCGATTTCGCAAACAACAGAACGAAATGTATATGACCAAGGACAGAAATAAATAGAAATAAAAATAACTTTAACTAAGCGATTAATCAATAACTAATAAAACTACAGTAAGAAATAGACCTGCTAGAGTCTAATTTTTGAATCAGAAATTCGCGTACAGAATGATATTTACACCTTCGTTATCGACATTATTCGAAGTCCTAACCTGCTATAATTTTGCGGCACAACATTCGATAAACAATCGAGTATGAAAAACCGTATCGATCGCGTTAAATTACAAAATTACCAACGGGTTCCATCATTACATTTTATCCGTAACTCTTTCCTCGCAATAAAGTTGGATTATATATTAAAATTATTTTATTAATCGAGACCTGTCCGTGAGCTCTCGTCCCATTACACGAGCGAAACAGCGAGAATAAATCAAGCAAGAGAAAATAACGCGGAAGAGAAAATCCACGCAAAACGTAATCTCTGAAATTTCGGTCGGTCGCGGAGCACGAAATCAGAACTTACTTATCTAAGCCACGTGCTCACGTCCTTCGTCCGTCCGTTCGTTCGCTCGTTCGTTCGTTCGTCCGTTCGTTTACCTTGCACGCCCGTCCTAATTTTCCATCGCCGTTTGCACTACTAATGAATCACGTTTCTGCCAAAGGCTGAGGTGACTGAAAAATTCAATTATATCGGCGAGCTACGTTCCCGCTAGGGCGCGAGTGTAATGAAACTATCCTGGACGCGCGAAACGTGTAAAATGACAGAGGTAGCGGCGAACGACAAATAAAAACGGAAAATCACTGATTTCGAGGAGCAATCGCAATTATCTCGCGACCCGATTCGTTCCCCAACCTGATAGATAATGGCCTTGGTCGGCAATATATTGTCTTGCGATACAATTGTGATGATTGGCGTGTAGAAATGTCTGTTAATTGTAACACACTTTCGTGCTTACAATACACAACGGGGCACATTCGATTTTGCTAAAATTTAAATGTTGCAGTCCTTTTCTGCAATTTTTCCGAAGCTGCATACTGCAATCAGAGAACGCTTCAAATTAAGGCTCTACGTTAAAGTTCATGTGAAATAAAAACATAAAGACATGACAATAATGAAATGAGAAAGCGATAATCGTCAAAAATGCTGGAGAAAGTCGCATTTGAAGCGACGCCTGAGTTACCAGGTAGAGCTTTCCGTCAAATCTCCAATCGTCGGAATTATCGAGAAACTCCGGGAAGGTTTGTCTCATTTCCGCACGTGAATCTTTCGTTACCTATTTTTCTTAACGCGCGGGAGTAGAGCGAGAGTAATAATTCGATTACAGGAAGACGCGTGATTGTGGGGCTTTCTGGCAGCGTTTACGGGGTGAAGTGATTTTGTGGAAGGAACGAAAAGGCGCTTCACTCTTCCGACACGTCGTCAACGCGTTTTGTTGACGATGACGCGAATGCGCGCGATCGATAGCGTTTTAATATTTATACGATTCCACGATTTACACGATCGAGTTATATAGCCTTTATGTAACTGTACACGATTCCCGTAGCGCGATCTATAATATAGGATCCGATAAAATAACGTAACGAAGAAAATGCCTCTGTGCGATAATTGCGCAAGATTGCGTTTCAAATAACTGCTCATCGTCGCTATTTGAATTCGCTCCTTTGACATCGCCGGATATATAACATTGCCGCGAATTGTGCAACAATGTACAACAATCGAGTAATTTAATACAACATTAACAATTCAGCTGTGTAAATATCAACTCAATTCCAAGTTCGCTCGATTCCGATAGACTTCAGTTACACAACTTTTATATAACTTTACAACAATCCAAACTCCCCGACCATTCAGGAGAGCTTAACGTGAAAGTGCTTGGCGTTCGTCATACACCTTTCGATAATATTTACAATTACCTACGCGCTTACAACTGCGCCAATACTCCAGCTTCTCCTTTTACAACAAGAATCTACAATAATAATAATAATCGAGCTGCTTGCCTATCGCGCTAAAGTCGAGGCGACGCGATCGATCTGCGGATTTTCGCGGGATTCGATTCAGCGCGCGACTCGCAATCGCGGATTTCCAGGTCCAGCAACGCCACGCTCTTCTTCTCGCTTCTATGTACATGTCGCTCATCGTCGTGCGCGTTGTGGTCAATTATCACCGATTACGAGCGGCCTGTGTCTAACCGCGCTCTATAACTAACAATATATATACCTCGTCGTCGTCGCTACCATTGTCGCCATCATCCTCCGTTTCCTTTCTTCCGTTTCTTCTTCTCCTTCGTCGGGAAAGTCATTACGAGTGCATCGCAATTATACCGTTGGCTACGGTTATCGCTTGAGAGAATGACGGCGGGATGCGAGCCGTAAAGGATGAGAAGCGAGGCATCTCATCCTGCCTCCCCCTATCCCCCCTATATATATATATATATATATATATATATATATATATATCGCGTGATAATCAATATTTATTTATTATCGTAACGGTCGTTGGCGCGCGCTTTATCGGCTCGTGTTTCAGCCACGCAGTATCGATCGATTAACTACTGCCGCAGACAGGGAATCGGATCGTTTTGCGTTTGCCTCTCTTCCCCTTTCTCCCCGCGTCACCATTTCCCAGCCCTTTCTCGCTTCGACCAATTTTCGATAACACAGGCCGCCACGAAAATGAGCTTTGCGTCGCTCGCTTGTGACAAACGCCGTTTCGACGTAACGTGCAACGCGGAGGCAGGGCACCCGTAACGCTTTTCCCTTTCCCCACGATTCACTTCGATCGCGCGAACGCGTTCGTGCGTTCATAACAAATCAGCGTGGCACTGACGCGGCCCTAAAATACCTGGCTGCCAAGATAAATCCGCCGATTTGATGGCAATCGCGCGAACCACCGATATCAAATTCGGATGAAATGAAATCACGGGGAGGAGATGACAAACGTTTGTCTGGTCCTGAGAGTCGAAACATTGATTGTATACATACTAGAGGTGGTACAAATAACGATCTGTGTCGTAACATAATTTTTTACCGTCCACGGAAAGGAGAGAACGTTCTGATAAGAATTATTTTATCGCTGACGTCAAAAATAATGGGAAAGTAGGACGGTAAATCCACAAAGTAATTTTAATTCTTACGTTGCACGCGATGGATTATCCCTTTAAAAGCGGAACCGATTCTTTTTTTACAATTATTACAAACAGAGGAGACTTTAGAAATTACGTATATTCCATAATTAGTCTCAATCAATCAATCTAATGCTTGCACATCGAAATACACGAATTAGACGAGAATAGATTGAACGATCAATTACGTTCGCTTTGTCCGAAAATTAGTTTCTATAGGGTCGTCAGTCAGATAAGTTAAACAAACCGTCGTCATCGAAAATCGGTCGTTAACGCGATTTGTCCCGATCTCCCCGCCAACGACACGTTATCGATAACACGTTACTTATCCCCCTCGCGGTTAACCGATCGCGAGAATGCCGGACATCAGCGATTTCACGGCCGCTTTGTCGACTCACCCGCCATTGTTCATCGCGCCACTCTCTTCTCCTCTCACCTCACCGATCACTCCTTCCGTTCTTTTCTTCTCTCCGCGCGCGGCAACTCGGTGCTGCGTGTTTCGTCCACCCTGTCGACGGCTGCCCTCGTCCCACGCTGCTGCTCCGTTAATTAATTGCCAAGGTAGTCTGGCTGCCGCTTCCACGTTGGACGAAGTCAATCCCCTCAGCGATCGGTAAGAACTGACGCGATGATTATCGGAGCTTCCGCGCACCTCCTCGGTCCCTCATCCCCTTATCGTGCCACCTTCGTTTCGTCGAACTTCGCTTCCCCTCCCCCTGCCCCTCTCGTCACTTTGTCCCTCGTCCTCGCGAGCTGTCCTCTCGCTGTCACGGGAGAGTCCCAGCGCGCTAATCCGGCTCCTTCGATCGATTTGCCTAACTTCCTCCTCCCCCCCCTCTCACCTCTCGCGTTTCCGCATCAGGACACGTGTATCTTGATCTGCTATCTGGCGATCTATATACGCGACAGCAACACCAAACCTCATGTTCCACCTGTCACAAGCATCGTCAACAACACCGCCCGCCGCCCCTCGCGCGGTCCGGCGAGTGGAATGTCCCCCATATTCTTTCTCTTCCGCCCCCTTTTTCCCTCTCTCTCTCTCGCGGATTGTACAATTAATCAATTAGTGTTAGTTAATCTCTTTATACACCTATTATGCACATATATGAAATATATTATACCGTTACCTTTTACGTGAGCAAATAAATTGATTATTATATCGCCGGCGAGGGCCACGCGAGAGCACCCTACAGCCCCCCCTTTGGCCCTCGCCTCCCTCTCGTCTGCTTCTCGTCGGCGTATAAACAATGTGTACGTACGTGTGTGTACGCACGTATATGTGGATGCATGTATGTATTGTATGTATGTATATTTGCGTGTACACATGTATAGATAGAGAGTGCGTCCTTTCGTGTGCCTACGGAGAAGTACGGAGTTTGTGTCAAGCGCGTGCGTGGGCGTGTGTGCGTGTGTGCCCGTGTACGTGTGTGCGCGGTCGCTCGTGTGTGTTTAATCTCCAGCGGCTCTAATTACGTCCTGTGTCTCTTCTTCCCCGTCCTCTCGCTTCCCTTCCATCACCGCTTTTCTCTCCCCCCCCTCCCCGCCCCCGGAGCCTCTTCGCTTCTTTTCCCTCTCGTCTCCGGCGGGAAAACTACCCGAAACCGTGTCATCTTTAACTTCTGCTCGCGTTCTTATCCCCCCGCCCGTGGTGGGATAGGTGTGTATCCTCCTCGTATTTCGCGTTTCCCGCCGCGTCATTTCGGCTCCTGTTAACACTCTCTTCCTCTTCCCCCCGACGCTCGCCTACACGCTTCTTTCCGTGAGAGACGTCGGAACGCTCTCGACGAGATTACGTCGACCGATCGCGACGATGTGAGCGCATACACACAAAAACACAAGCACGCACACACACGCACGCACGCACGCACACATACACGTACACGTCGAAAGCCTTCCTGCGTCCCTCATCTCTGGATGTGTTCCTCTTTCTCTCTTCCTTCCTCTCGTCTTTTCGCGAATATACGTGGTCTGTATTGATCTGCGGGTGTACACGCGGCAAAAAGAAGAAATTACACGCAGCGCCGCGATCGATGATGCAACCGCGATCGAGGAGAGGAAGCCGAAGGAGAGATTAATGGTGAATTACGATCCACCCACGACTGACGTTCGTGGCTCCGGACGAGCCAGCTTCAACCCGCCCGTGCTTTATAAAATACGAGTAGAATGGAACTCTCTCCGTTTTATGACGATGAATGCACGGGGATAATTAATAAACGGCATTGCGCGCAGGAACGTACCTTTAATTCGCATCTTTTATTTTGAGAATCCGTCGCTTTTCTACATTACGATTAATAATTAATTGTGTTCATCGCGCTTCGTCGATTTTAACGATGCAAATTAATAATCGTGAATTGCTTGAAACAATAACTATTATTGGGAAATACCTTCGTTAGCAGGAGAATCTTCTTCCGAAACAAATATCGATATCGCATCCACAAATCGACGTCGCTAATCTTTGTTCCGCGCGTCGCGAGGACCATCACAATTAATTATCTGCGATTCATGATTATTTATTCGATCAATCATGAATCATTGTCATGTAGTCAACTTTCGATGAGATCACTTATAATTATGAAATTTGTCTTATAGATGCATGAGAATTGATGATCGTCAATGATGTATAAAATAAAATTTATCTCGGACGAGAATAAAAAAAAGATCCGAAAAAGGCGACGAAATCTTTCAGCACGTGGGCGAGCTGGCTCGTGTATGAAACCACTTTCTGGCATGCTCAGCATACTCCTATCGTCATTATCCGTTCTATTCATCCGTCACGTTATCGACTACCCTTTATCCCACGTACCGACGCTATTTATCCCGCTGTCGTTTCCCTTACAAGACGACTAAATAGATTAGATAGCGACCGCGTCTAAAATTGGCAGTTGTTCGCAAGGTTGTTTGCTCGATATTTATGCTTGTTCCTCATGCGATTCTCTTCCGCCCTCTATCACCCCCTCTCCCCAGTTCCTTATTCACGATTTTTGGATAGCGCGCGTGACACGGCAAAGGTGAGCGCCTAGGACGCGATCTGTCCAGAGATCGCCATTAATCAATGACATTGATTATGGGACAAGCCGGCGAGTGGACGCTACGCGCAAATTATTTTGCCAATCAATTATTCCGGGTAGTCATGCCGCTCTCGTCAGGCGCTTGAATGCTGTCCGGGCCACTCGATACGTCGGAATAATCGATCAACTGGATAATTTGCTTCGATAATTGGCCGCTCGTGTAAATTACTCGAATGTCGGATCATTCTCGCGTCGGTAACGGCACATCGGTATCCGTATCGAGTGCCGATCGTTACCGCCGAGAGAAAAACGCCGATGATTCAACGAGGAATCGGTCGATAGATCGGCAGATTTCATCAATTTCTGACTATTTTTGTCAGACGAAAATTTAACGGTAATATTGAATAATTTTGGGAACAGACTAGGTTTGAATGTAGATAAAAAAATCTGGTAGCAGAAATCTGAGATGGGAAGAGATGTGGAGACTTGTTCAGATTCCCTTAAAGGGATTCCCCTTCGCCGTGTCAACACGAATACGCGCGCGAAAAAAGTCTTTCCGCGCCATGCCACCCGCGGTATTCCGAAAAAATGGACGCGCGGATCTTCCCCAAAACACGTGTAAATATATAAATATGCCGCGTACGGGGGTCGACGTTGGTGCTGGGTACATGTATGTAAGTAATATTGTATTATGCCAAACGTGTGCAATGTATACGTATGTATAGTGTGAATGCGTGTGTGTTACCTCGGTGTGTAACGCATCCTTCTCGCGCTGTAAACGTCTTCTTATATAAAATCGGCAGTTCGGGCAGTTCGACGTCTCGCCGCACGACTCTAGCCTTACGTATGAAACCAGATTTACAAAAATACGGTGCGCGTGTTTTTCGCGTATTTGGCACTTTTTCACCTCTCTCTCTCTCTCTCTTTCTCTCTCTCTCTCTCTCGCGCTCAACCTCTCGTTCTACCTCGCTCGCTCCTGTCATTCTCTTTCTCTCTCCCAATCTCTCCCTCTCGTTCCCTTTCACGCTCTGTTTCTGTCTCACACATACAGACACACGCGTACAGATGCGCGCGTTCTCGCTATCTCGTTCTGTCGCGAAAGCTCGCTCTACTACTCTCGTGTACCATGCAGTCGCACGCCCTTATCTTCATCCCAAAGGGGTAGTCGGACTAAAGTTCAACCGATCCGCCCTCTTCGAGAAGGGGAAACGGTAATCCCGCTTCCGCGGATTTACCCCCGGATGGGTCACTCGTTCGTGACCCGCTTGTCCCATCGCATCCCCCTCACTTGCATGTCCATCCTTGGAGTCGTCCGGGACCGCGTGTCTCTGGCACCGGCAATCGAGAGAGGGTTCCTCTTCCACGTCGACGCGAAAATCGGCAGTTTCGATGATGGGCGGCCGCGGGGAACGGCAACGACAGCGACGACGATAACGGCAACGACAGTGACGACGACAACGGCGGCGACGGCGGCGGCGGCGGCGGCAGCGGCAGCAACAGCGACGGCGACGACGGCGACGGCAACAGCGACGGCGACGGTGACGGCGACAACGACGGCGATGACAATGGCAACGACGGCGACGACGACGACGTGGATGACGCCGTCGACGATACCAACGATAGTTCGACCGCCGTTGTGGACGCGGCACCGAGCCGCGCGGGATCGTCGACTAGTCCTCCTCGGGGCCCATGCCCAACAGCATCATCTTCTTCTTGGCGATTTTGCTGTACTTGATGTCGATCGGCTTTGTGGTGTCGTACAAGCTTGGCGCCTGGAAGATAATAAACGCCGTGCCGACCACGCAGGTAATCGTGAAGATCCAAAGGAAGATGCGATCGAGCACCATCGCGACGTATTTCCAGTCCTCCTCCACCTGGGAACAATCACAGAAGGAAACGTGCGTCGCGATTAATTACGTCAACTCCCGACGTTAGCCAACACGTTATATCGTAATAAAAGAACACAACACATGTATCTTTTTTATGCCATTTAAATGCCATTAAAATTGATATTTTTTAACTGTAGACTGTTCCACCTTTCGCCACACGATATACCTCCTTGACTTTACTTGAGTTAACGCGAGAATCAAGTCACATGGACTTTCCGCCAATAATTTCAATGGTTTAGATTCTTTTATGGCACGCATCGAAAGAAATGCGCGTGCAAAAGTACAGATCTCATAAAAACAAGGAAATCTTCTGGATCGCGGAAGTCCCTCGCGCATGTTTAGTATCAACAACTCGGGGCATATCTGTTACCCGACTTACGGCGCGTTTGTATACGACGCTATAAAGATGCGTTTCTGTCTCACGTGATCCGCTGAAACACCCTCTCGCGCGCGCGGATCCGCGAGAACACGGGGGAGAGAGAGACGATCGATCCCGCGCGCTAAGGGGATGTATTGACTTCCTTAGCTTCCCACTACGACAAGAGAGGTGCCGGAGACGATAAAACAGTCACCCAATACTTTTATGATACTTCCACGAGGACAATGCACCGTGCCGTTATATAGAACTCGCTACCCACTTCTATCACCATTTCCTCCCCTCGTATTTCTTTCCCCTTTCTGCCCGTCGCGAAACCTGACGGGGAAACATCGCTCGTCTTGAGAGCACTTTTAGCGCGTGATCTCGCTTCGTAGGGTCTCGGCATCCGCTTAACCGCCGATGCTGAATAAACGACTAGCGCGCCGTGAGAAAACGGCTTCCAGGCGACGTCAGAATATAATTAAGGGCGATAAAAAGTTAACGCGGAAAAATCTTTAATTATACACAACAAGTGTATAATTTGGAAATATATGTATTAGCTAAAAGAGTTAATTTAAAATTAATTGGTACAAATAAAAATAATATTTGATGAAAAATAACACCAATCTTTTTATATTAATATTTAACGTTCAATTATTTTGTTTATTCGCAAGACCAGATTGTTTAGGACTGTTTAGAATATCGACTATCCCGTTTTCTATTTTATCCGTATATAAAAGATGATCGTGTTCTCTTTTGTGATCATATTCGATTTCACGCAGCAGCATGGAACGGCATTATGTGGTTCTATCAAATCGAGCCAAAACTTGGCTACAACAACGGGATTGGCTGCTGCATCATACTCCACGTATATATATCCATCACACTCTACGTATATATATATTATACTCTACGTAAATACATTTGCATGCTATATATATATATATATATATATTATATGCGTATTCCTAAGCATATATATATATGCTTAGGGACGTATATGTGTGTATATATATGTTAGTATATGCTACATACATGGCATATGCATTTGCTGTAGGCACTCACGCGCATTATTCTATACATATAGACTGCACTTAAAATAACACAGCTCTTTTGCAACATATAACTGCATAGGTGTAAGAGAAATATTTTTCGGAATAATACGAGTATTATTCTGAAATAATATAAAGAAACGTGATACACCCAAAAGCACGTTTGCATTTCATAAAAAGTTTTATATTGAAACTTTTGTACAGCGGACGTGAGATAAAATCAAATAACGTGAAAAATGAATTTTCCTATAGAACGCAGATTTTGGCGAGTTAGGTTCAACTAGATTTCTCCCGCATCGAATCTTAATATTGCAAAATGACATTTTCTGGTTCCGTTATACTATACGTACGCTCGTAAACGTATATTTGCCGCAAAACGGGTACATTTGGCAATGAGCGGTACTCTGCCGCAATGCGTTCTCCAGCGGTATACTTTTACTCGTATAAGTTACACGCGCGATATCGAGAATGATTTTAAGTGAAGCTTCATTGAGCTTGGCTTACCGCGGTACCGGGATATCCGAAGATCTATCTTGGCAAACTACGTATCCGGAAATCAAGCCATATCCGGAACCACGAACTTCCAATTTAGCTAAACGACACGAATGGGGTGCCCCGAAACTTACGGAAACTGGACACAGAATCATTTCTCGTAAAGTTCAGTTTTTATTGCAGGGAATATTGAATGTTTGATGATTCTCTGATTAAAAGTAAAAGAGAGAGAGAGAGACGCTTCTTCTGGAATTAAAAAAAAAACTCTACGAAGAAAAGTAAATATTTCTCTTGTTGAAAATTTGAAATTAATTTTTAATTCAAGACTGTTATAAAGATATTGCAGCTGTTCATACAAAAGTGAAA